>NC_034180.2:36942257-37242257 GCF_002021735.2 Oncorhynchus kisutch
GCGTGTGCGTGTGCGTGTGCGTGTGCGTGTGCGTGTGCGTGTGCGTGTGCGTGCGTGCGTGCGTGCGTGTGTGTGTGTGTGTGTGTGTGTGTGTGTGTGTGTGTGTGTGTGTGTGTGTGTGTGTGTGTGTGGGCCGCTCGTTCAGATTTCAGGCGTTCAGGTTTCAGGCATTCAGGCTTCAAACATTGAAGTATATGTTTTCAAAATGTTTCAAACATTGAAGTATATGTTTTCAAAATGTTTCAAACAATGAAGGATATGTTTTCAAAATGCTTCAAATAATTAAGTATATGCTTTCAAAATTCATGCTGCCTCCAGCTCACATTGCAAAGTGGTGTGTGACACGCTGATAGCCTGCCTACTGTTGCCTATGCACTTGAATGGCGAATGGGAGGCGCGCTTAAATTACCAGCTAAGAAATACACATATGAACTATTTTTTATCGTGCCAATCAAAATGGTTTGAACACGCAATTGCATTTAGAGCTGTTGAGCAAAATGACTGGGCTTATAACAGCATGTTTCACTCCAGCAGAAACAAGTTGAGGAGCTGCAGCAGCTCCAGCGTTGTCTGGCAAGTGATATTCTGCTCCAAACAGGTTCTGTATTCTGTGCCCGTGTGATAGGATACATAACAACGCCCCAATTTAATTCCCACAAATGTAGCTAATTAATCTAGTGGACGGATGTGTGTGTGTGTGTTAGTGCTGAGCAATTAACCACATTTTTTGTTCCCGAAATTGGTTAAATGATTTGAATTCCATTTTGTTAAAAAAAAAATCTGTGAGCTTGATGTGCAGTTTCTGCAGAGATAAATTAGATCAAGTCTGAACTGTGCAATATAGTAGTGAGTTGTAGTTTCCAACAGGCCAAAATACTACATAGTTTATTGCAGAAAACGTGGTAATTACAATGACCATAATCCATTACACCCCCGCTTAAACTTATCCGGTCTGTGGACAGAGAGAAGAGAGAACATGCGATCGAGAGGGATAGAAGCAGTTGCTTTGCAAGCCTGAAAATACATGATCTAAGTCATGATTGGTAGCTGGTATTCAGCAGTCATAAACCCTTATTTACATTGAAGAACTACTAAAATGGGGATTTTGTCAGACAGCATAGGCAGCAACTCTATAGAGATGAGATAATGACTTGGAATTAAATAATAAAGTCATCAGATAAAACAAATATTTTGTTCAAGAAATGTGGATAAATTATGGTTAATTAATTTAGTGTTGATACAGCATTCAACCCACATAATGCAAAGTACATTTAATTTAAAAACCGAGATCTGTGATTATTTCTTAATAATCTAACTGAAACCAAACCTACCTCAAAAAGCACTAATCCCTCAACACTATACTTACACCCCAACACACACACGCACACACGCGCATACAGACAGCATATGTGTGTGTGTGTGTGTGTGTTGGGGTGTAAGTATAGTGTTGAGGGGTTAGTGCTTACACCCCAACACACACACACACATATATGCTGTATGTGTGTGTGTGTGTGTGTGTGTGTGTGTGTGTGTGTGTGTGTGTGTGTGTGTGTGTGTGTGTGTGTGTGTGTGTGTGTGTGTGTGTGTGTGTGTGTGTGTGTGTGTGTGTGTGTGTGTGTGTGTGTGTGTGTGTGTGTGTGTGTGTGTGTGTGTGTGTGTGTGTGTGTGTGTGTGTGTGTGCATCAGTATGCATGTATGTGTGTTTGGGTAGAGTCCAGTGTGTGCACATAGTAAGTGTAAGAAAGTTAGTGCTTGGTGGTAGAAGCTGTTCAGGGTCCTGTTGGTTCCAGACTATTACCTCTTGCCATGCTGTAGCAGAGAGAACAGACTATGGCTTGGGTGGGTGGAATCTTTGACAATTGTTTGTTTGTTCTTCTGGTATAGAGGGCCTGGATGGCAGGGAGCTTGGCCGCAATGATGTACTGATATAGAACAGAGAGATCTATATCTGAATGTAAGAATACAGTTAAGATCAGCAATATATCACACCCCCATTCCACCCATGCCTTTACTTCGCCCTGTGTTAAAGATTCTAGAGGAGCAGTGACATACATGTACACTCTAAAATGGTAAATCACATATTGGACTTTCATTGTCAGACCAACCCAAGCTGTACTGTGCAAGTAGGCTGATAGTAGGCCAACTATTGAAACAGATAAATTTGTCTTTTTTAACATAAAAACAACACAATTGTATGTTCTAAGTCCATAGCAAACCACATCAGGAGACCACTTTTGATGTCTGGGAAAAATCTAAGAAATGTAGATGTTTAGTGTAGTTCAGGCGTGCAGGCACCTAGCACTGTTGTTTGGTTAGTGGTGTTTCTGTAGCACATGAGATG
This sequence comes from Oncorhynchus kisutch, assembly GCF_002021735.2. Classification (NCBI taxonomy): domain Eukaryota; kingdom Metazoa; phylum Chordata; class Actinopteri; order Salmoniformes; family Salmonidae; genus Oncorhynchus; species Oncorhynchus kisutch. Next base: position 36,944,599 of record NC_034180.2, read on the forward strand.
GTGTTTGAAAAAGAAATGGCCACTGATAGTCTGACAAATAGTCTGACAGGCTACTTTGTAGCTAGTTAACATTTTTTGGGAAAGAATTTTCATCTACCAGACAGTTAGGTCTAAATCATTAGCATCGCTATATTTTTCATGCTCCTTCATTGTTTGAGGCCTGGACATTTTACTTCACATTACAAGTCTCTCAAAGTAGCATATAGCCAAAATCCCACCATAGAAATGTGGAGGCAATTAATGACTTCCTCATATATATTTATGCCATCTTTCTTTCAATAAATAAGAGGGATACCTAGTCAGTTGTACAACTGAATGCCTTCAACTGAAATGTATCTTCTGCATTTAACCCTCTGAATCAGAGAGGTGCTGCCTCAATCGTCATCCACGTCTTCAGCGCCCAGGGAACAGTGGGTTAACTGCCTTGCTCAGGACAACAGATTTTTACCTTGTCAGATTTGGGATTAGATCCAGCAACCTGGCCCAACTCTCTAACCACTAGGCTACCTGCCGCCCCAACGTCTAGCAGCCAAAGGCATCATCCTAATAGCATTAGCAACCCATGATAGTTGTTGCATCTTTAAATCCCCCTCTTTCTAACAGATATTTCCATCTCTGTCCATGAAACCGCTCCCATGTGCGGTGCGCATTTTAGAACGGGGTTTTCCGCAAATTGCATTTTGGAACATTCAGGCATAGGCCTACTGCCATGTGTACACTGCTGCACCGAAAATGGGAAGAAATAAGAGTTTTAAGCTAAACATTCTGATCTGTTCCATCAGTCCTATCAATTGATATGGCGTATACCCCCACTACACTTCTTTGATACGTTTCAGTGGAGATTAAGAAGTGAGTATATGCAATGATCACTGAAAAATAAGTGGGTATACAGCGAATAGCTGCGTATATCCTCCACTACACCACTGCACAGGACACCATCATCCACAGGACACCATCATCCACAGGACACCATCATCCACTTACCCCAAGGCAGCTCAACTTACCCTGTCCCCATGCTCAACTTACCCTGTCCCTATGCTCAACTTACCCTGTCCCCATGCTCAACTTACCCTGTCCCCATGCTCAACTTACCCTGTCCCTATGCTCAACTTACCCTGTCCCCATGCTCAACTTACCCTGTCCCCATGCTCAACTTATCCTGTCCCCATGATCAACTTACCCTGTCCCTATGCTCAACTTACCCTGTCCCTATGCTCAACTTACCCTGTCCCTATGCTCAACTTACCCTGTCCCCATGCTCAACTTACCCTGTCCCCATGCTCAACTTACCCTGTCCCTATGCTCAACTTACCCTGTCCCCATGCTCAACTTACCCTGTCCCCATGCTCAACTTACCCTGTCCCTATGCTCAACTTACCCTGTCCCTATGCTCAACTTACCCTGTCCCCATGCTCAACTTACCCTGTCCCCATGCTCAACTTACCCTGTCCCCATGCTCAACTTACCCTGTCCCCATGCTCAACCCACCCTGCCCCCATGATCAACTCACCTTGCCCCCATACTCAACCTACCCTGCCCCCATACTCAACTTACCCTGTCCCTATGCTCAACCTACCCTGTCCCTATGCTCAACTTACCCTGTCCCTATGCTCAACTTACCCTGTCCCTATGCTCAACCTACCCTGTCCCTATGCTCAACTTACCCTGTCCCTATGCTCAACCTACCCTGTCCCTATGCTCAACCTACCCTGTCCCTATGCTCAACTTACCCTGTCCCTATGCTCAACCTACCCTGTCCCTATGCTCAACTTACCCTGCCCCCATGAACAACTTACCCTGTCCCTATGCTCAACTTACCCTGTCCCCATGCTCAACTTACCCTGTCCCTATGCTCAACTTACCCTGTCCCTATGCTCAACTTACCCTGTCCCCATGCTCAACTTACCCTGTCCCTATGCTCAACTTACCCTGTCCCTATGCTCAACTTACCCTGCCCCCATGAACAACTTACCCTGCCCCCATGAACAACTTACCCTGCCCCTATGCTCAACTTACCCTGTCCCTATGCTCAACTTACCCTGCCCCCATGCTCAACTTACCCTGTCCCTATGCTCAACTTACCCTGCCCCCATGCTCATCTTACCCTACCCCCATGATCAACTTACCCTGTCCCCATGATCAACTTACCCTGCCCCCATGAACAACTTACCCAGACCCCATGCTCAACTTACCCTGCCCCCATGATCAACTTACCCTGCCCCCATGCTCAACTTACCCTGCCCCCATGCTCAACTTACCCTGCCCCCATGATCAACTTACCCTGCCCCCATGCTCAACTTACCCTGCCCCCATGATCAACTTACCCTGCCCCCATGAACAACTTACCCAGACCCCATTGCTCAACTTACCCAGACCCCATGCTCAACTTACCCAGACCCCATGCTCAACTTACCCTGTCATACTAAATGGAGGGAGACAGATAAAGGTTTACTATGTTACGTCTATCCCAGTGTCCAGGTTGGCTCAGCCAAACCACCCCTTGCTGGGTCCCTCAATTCGGTTCTATATTTGTGTGAGATGTCGAGGGAGAGGATCACAGGCAGACTCCCATTTTGGCAGAGTGAAGGGAATGAGGATCTGTAAATGTCCCTGCCCACCGTAGGTGTGTGGTTACCCAGTGTGGAGTGTGCGGAAGTGCAACATCAGTGAGCTAACATGTCTTGGGGCTGTGTTGGGCACAGGGGTGGTGATGCGGTGCGTAATGACTTCATAAACCTGCGCCACAGTCGAGCCACAGTTACACACTGAGAAGCTGTTTGTTGAAGTGGTGGAGTGGTGAAATGGTGGACGAGGACCTCATCAACTCACTCCACCGTTTGGCCACAGTCTCACAGAACAGTGTGTCTGGGACATGGGGCGAATCGATTTGGTGACCTCATAACCATGTGCCACAATCGGGGGACAAAGGCTTAATAAACATGCATCAACAGTCCAGCCACAGACCGACACAGCAGCCTTACCTACCTTGAGCTGAGCTTCATTTAACCCCATTCACAGAATTCCTCACCAGTGGCTCAATTATGTTGCCTGATGACTCAAACTTAATTCTTCCGCTGCTCTATGTTTGCTACATAGAGTACTTCAGTGAGACTGCCATTGTTTAAGTCATTTGTGGTGATGTCAAAATGAGGGGTGTTGTACAAATCAGTCATCAGTCATTGGATCATCTCTAACCAATCAAGAGTATCAAAGCCAATGATGAATTTTCAAAACCCCTCTTTCAAATCAAATCAAATCAAATGTATTTATATAGCCCTTCGTACATCAGCTGATATCTCAAAGTGCTGTACAGAAACCCAGCCTAAAACCCCAAACAGCAAGCAATGCAGGTGTAGAAGCACGGTGGCTAGGAAAAACTCCCTAGAAAGGCCAATACCTAGGAAGAAACCTAGAGAGGAACCAGGCTATGTGGGGTGGCCAGTCCTCTTCTGGCTGTGCCGGGTGGAGATTATAACAGAACATGGCCAAGATGTTCAAATGTTCATAAATGACCAGCATGGTCGAATAATAATAAGGCAGAACAGTTGAAACTGGAGCAGCAGCACAGTCAGGTGGAAGTTGAAACTGGAGCAGCAGCATGGCCAGGTGGACTGGGGACAGCAAGGAGTCATCATGTCAGGTAGTCCTGGGGCATGGTCCTAGGGCTCAGGTCAGTTGAAACTGGAACAGCAGCATGGCCAGGTGGACTGGGGACAGCAAGGAGTCATCATGTCAGGTAGTCCTGGGGCATGGTCCTAGGGCTCAGGTCCTCCGAGAGAGAGAAAGAAAGAGAGAAGGAGAGAATTAGAGAACGCACACTTAGATTCACACAGGACACCGAATAGGACAGGAGAAGTACTCCAGATATAACAAACTGACCCCAGCCCCCCGACACATAAACTACTGCAGCATAAATACTGGAGGCTGAGACAGGAGGGGTCAGGAGACACTGTGGCCCCATCCGAGGACACCCCCGGACAGGGCCAAACAGGAAGGATATAACCCCACCCACTTTGCCAAAGCACAGCCCCCACACCACTAGAGGGATATCTTCAACCACCAACTTACCTTATCTTTACCTACATGTGTTCTTGGCTCTGGCCCAACCCATTGGTTTCTGGGGCCAATCAGAATGGTTAGAATGTGTTTGTGTTCTAGAAATACTTGGGGAGGAACTCAGATCCAGACTCATTGCTGAGAAGAAACTAATGTCCATGGGTGTGGCATAGCGTTTGGCTGGAACAAGGAGATTGGGTAGCCAGGCAATCAATTATGCCTAATAATAGTAATTTAGTAAATCTAATTTTACACAAGGAAAGTAACAAAAGGGAATTTGACCACAATTAATAATTGCAAAAGAAACCTAAAATTACCGTGTTTAGACAGCAACCCAATTCTGATATGAATTCCACTAATTGGTCTTTTGACAGGGCCCGTTTTCCCAAAAGCATCCTAAACATAGAATCACAGTGTTCATCCATCTCTCCTTGACCTCTGATAATTTCACAGCAAAGTTGACTACAAATAGAAAGTTGACAACAAATGCAAAGTTAACTACAAATACAAAGTTGACTACAAATACAAAGTTGACTACAAATACAAAGTTGACTACAAATACAAAGTTGACTACAAATACAAAGTTGACAACAAATACAAAGTTGACAACAAATACAAAGTTGACAACAAATACAAAGTTGACTACAAATACAAAGTTGACTACAAATACAAAGTTGACAACAAATACAAAGTTGACAACAAATACAAAGTTGACTACAAATACAAAGTTGACTGCAAATACAAAGTTGACTACAAATACAAAGTTGACTGCAAATACAAAGTTGACTACAAATACAAAGTTGACTACAAATACAAAGTTGACTGCAAATACAAAGTTGAGAGCAAATGCAAAGTTGACTACAAATACAAAGTTGTCAATGTCTTTGCAGTTCTTAAAAATAAGCAAAGGATAAAAATGCTTCAAATGACTGTATTAAAAGAAAAAGCCTACCTACAGTATGGCTATAGGTCTATATATTTCAATGATGTTGAAATCAATTTCATATTCATTCAATTGAGTTTTATTTGGCTATTTGGCTACTGTCTAATCTTTGCCTCAACTTTTTTATGATGTGTAGCCTAACATGTGAAATTATGCCCAAATTTAGATTTTGTGCATTATTTAGGGTAAGCATTAGCCACCTCCATATTTGCTGCCATACTGTAGGTGATAATATTTCTCTAGGAGTAATGTGGGATAATTACAACTTTAATGTAAGATTTGAATGGAGAAAGCTGACCTGAGAGCAGCGCTGTCAAAAAGATACTGTACGTTCATAATACCTTTTAAGTCTATTTGTGCAATGCATGACAGTAACCAATGTGAATACTAGCTGTGACTAGCTGTAGCTGTGATCTGGCTCTGGCAGGGCTCTGAGGTGGTGTGGTACAGCAGTTAAACTGTCACTGGGGGGGGGGGGACTATAAATCTGCTGCTGAAGGTGAATGTAGCATGATGTTGCTGCTGCCACAGGTGTGTTGTCTGTCCGTTAGTTCCTCTGTATTCTACAACCGTCTGTCTACCGTATCTCACCCATCCAGAGGAGGCTAGGATCACGGCTCCTGTAGCCGGACACAGTTGGCTGAGGCTAGGCAGAGTGAGTCAGCCAGTCGGGGATGTGTGTGTGTCTGTGTGTTGGGGGTGGGGGTGCTGTCACTTTGGCAACGCCGAGGCACATATTGCAGCAATTACCACAGCGGAAAAATGTTTTTCTGCAACATGCAATTACTACAGATTAAAGATTGCCTTCCTAGCATCAGAAGAACTCGCCAGAGAGAGGAAAATGGGCCTGTGTGTGTGTGCGCGCATGTGTGTGTGTGTGTGTGTGTGTGTGTGTGTGTGTGTGTGTGTGTGTGTGTGTGTGTGTGTGTGTGTGTGTGTGTGTGTGTGTGTCTGGGCATGTATACTTGCCTGTGTGTGAGACATACAAAGAGACAAAGAAAGTAGATACATGATTATAAGTCATACTAAAAACCTCAAAGATGAATGAGTTGGTGCATTTATAAGGCACAATAGAGACTAAGGTCATGGACAGTTATGTCCATCTTCCTCACCATGAAGCTAAATATTAATATTAGACGATAAACAAGTCTCGTGTTAACGTGTATGATTTACCAACAACTAATAACAATATGATGTCAATGTATATTGCCAAACAAGGTTCAAAGCCAAATCAGACATGGCAGCATAAGGGAGTTGATGAAGCAACCTTCAGGTCAGGTCAGCAGTCCTCAACAGGTCAGCAGCCCTCAACAATATATCATACTGGTTCCCCTAACTCTGCAAGACAGGACCCACAACACACACGCAACCAACTAGATCAGATCTCAACCAACTAGATCAGATCTCAACCAACTAGATCAGATCTCAACCAACTAGATAAGAACTCAACCAACTACATCAGAACTCAACCAACTAGATCAGAACTCAACCAACTAGATCAGAACTCAACCAACTAGATTAGATCTCAACCAACTAGATCCGATCTCAACCAACTAGATCAGAACTCAACCAAATGTGCTCATATAATAACACAGCTCTGTTTGTGACTTTACCATCAATAGTACTCTTAGTGGCTTTCCAATGAATAAACACCACACACAACCACATCACAGCCTTCTGACTGTCATTGTGGGGCGAGCGTACCCGACAGATGATGTGAGGGCGGACCGATGGTGACATGGGAGTTCACAGAGAGAGACCCCAGGGCAGGCCCCGGAGGTGTCCCCTTGAACTGCAACTAAAAGACAGGGGTGACAGGGGTTGGGTCTGACCACGGGGTTAACCTTACACCCTGATCAGATCTAAAACTTTAAATCAAATTCATACGACTTTAAACCATTTCTTACACAACTATTTATTTGATCGGGTTTTGATATAGCATGTCAATGTGAGGTCACACTACAGAAAAGTCTATTGATCTTTGAATAAGTATAGTTTTCATATTTCATGTTATTTCATGTTCATGTTATTATGCAATTATTCCTATGCTGTACTTCACATTGTCTGGTTTATAACAGCCCTTATAAGAGCTAGACACATACTAGGGAGTATCAGAAAGAGAGTATATGAGTGCTACTACAGAACATACAGCACAATCACCCCTAGTCCTGTCTGCAGCAGCCCCCTCTAGAGGAGAGGGACACATAACCCTCTCTCTCTCTCTCTTTCTGTCTCTCTGTCTCTCTGTGTCTGTCTGTCTGTCTGTCTGTCTGTCTGTCTGTCTGTCTGTCTGTCTGTCTGTCTGTCTGTCTGTCTGTCTGTCTGTCTGTCTGTCTGTCTGTCTGTCTGTCTGTCTCTCTCTCTCTCTCTCTCTGTCTCTGTCTGTCTCTCTCAGTCTGTCTGTCTCTCTCTCTCTCGGTCTGTCTATCTGTCTGTCTGTTTGTCTGTCTCACTCTCTCTCTCTCACTCTCTGTCTCTCCATCTGTCTCTATCTCTCTCACTCTCTCTCACTTTCTGTCTCTCCATCTGTCTCTATCTCTCTCTCTCTCTCTCACACTTTCTCTCTCTCCGTCTGTCTCTCCCTTGTTTTCTCTTTCTTCGTCTGTCTCTCTGTCTCTCTCTCTCGCTTTCTCTCTCTCCGTCTGTCTCTCTCTCTCTTTCTCTCTCTGTGTCTGTCTCTCTGCCTTTCTCTCTGTGTCTGTCTCTCTCTGTGGGTGTGTCTGTCTCTCTGCGTCTCTCTGTGTCTGTCTCTGTCTCTCGATCTCTCTCTCTCTCTGTGTCTCTCTCTCTGTCTCTCTCTATCTCTCCGCCACTCTCTGTCTCTCTATCTTTCTCTGAAACACAGAACGCGTGATCATAATCAGTATCTTCATGTACATACTGTACATTATTTGATACATGATGTGTAAAACAAGGGAAGGGGGACACGTTAATTGTCTCTGAGTGTGTTGATAACAGTGATAATAACAGTCATCTGACTTAAAGGCCTCTTCGTTATGACTAATGTCTTTACTCAGTTAGTTACTGTATAGCTAGCTGTCCTTTAGTGTGCATGAATAAAGTGTTGAGGCACCCAGAGACAAGACAGAGACATCCCCCAACAGCCATTATTTTACTCAATTGATTCAGAGGCCTTTAATAAGCCCTTGGCTACACTCTGCACCTTTTAAAACATGTAGGCTGTGGATTAAAGATGCATGAGCTGAATATGCTCATTGTCTGAGGCTACAACTGCACTATTTCACCTAATCACACTTACATAGTAATTAGCTGCTGGTGTTGGAGATGTTACAGAGTCATTCATCATTGTATGTGATATATATTATATATCCGCTTATATTTATTTAACTTTAATTTAACCAAGGAGACACATTGAGACCTAGGTCTCATTCACAAGTGTGCCCTGGGAACAACAGTCATATCAGCACACACACAATGATATACAAAATGCACAAAATATACACAATATATACATACATGATACACTATAGCCATTATAATCAAATAAAACACATTCATCACTGTAAAAATACTTAACCAATTCCCTAAATTGACCTAGGGACATCAAATCATCCAAACGAAGTGCGAACTGGAGACTGTTCAACATATGAGAGGCCTGATATGAAATAACAGATCTCTCGAACTCTGTGGATAACCTGAAATTCTACATTTCAACAAAGATGTTAAGTATGTTGGAAGCTTGTGGAGTATATGGAGTATATGGAGTATGTGGAGTATATGGAGTATATGGAGTATATGGAGTATATGGAGTATATGGAGTATATGGAGTATGTGGAGTATATGGAGTATATGGAGTATGTGGAGTATATGGAGTATATGGAGTATGTGGAGTATATGGAGTATATGGAGTATGTGGAGTATATGGAGTATATGGAGTATGTGGAGTATATGGAGTATATGGAGTATGTGGAGTTTTTTATTTTTATTTATTTTACCTTTATTTAACCAGGTAGGCAAGTTGAGAACAAGTTCTCATTTACAATTGCGACCTGGCCAAGATAAAGCAAAGCAGTTCGACAGATAAAACGACACAGAGTTACACATGGAGTAAAAACAAACATACAGTCAATAATGCAGTATAAACAAGTCTATATACAATGTGAGCAAATGAGGTGAGAAGGGAGGTAAAGGCAAAAAAGGCCATGATGGCAAAGTAAATACAATATAGCAAGTAAAATACTGGAATGGTAGTTTTGCAATGGAAGAATGTGCAAAGTAGAAATAAAAAAATAATGGGGTGCAAAGGAGCAAAATAAATAAATAAATTAAAATTAAATACAGTTGGGAAAGAGGTAGTTGTTTGGGCTAAATTATAGGTGGGCTATGTACAGGTGCAGTAATCTGTGAGCTGCTCTGACAGTTGGTGCTTAAAGCTAGTGAGGGAGATAAGTGTTTCCAGTTTCAGAGATTTTTGTAGTTCGTTCCAGTCATTGGCAGCAGAGAACTGGAAGGAGAGGCGGCCAAAGAAAGAATTGGTTTTGGGGGTGACTAGAGAGATATACCTGCTGGAGCGTGTGCTACAGGTGGGAGATGCTATGGTGACCAGCGAGCTGAGATAAGGGGGGACTTTGGAGTATGTGGAGTATGTGGAGTATATGGAGTATGTGGAGTATGTGGAGTATATGGAGTATATGGAGTATGTGGAGTATATGGAGTATGTGGAGTATATGGAGTATATGGAGTATGTGGAGTATGTGGAGTATATGGAGTATGTGGAGTATGTGGAGTATATGGAGTATATGGAGTATGTGGAGTATATGGAGTATGTGGAGTATATGGAGTATATGGAGTATGTGGAGTATATGGAGTATGTGGAGTATGTGGAGTATATGGAGTATATGGAGTATGTGGAGTATATGGAGTATATGGAGTATGTGGAGTATATGGAGTATATGGAGTATGTGGAGTATATGGAGTATGTGGAGTATATGGAGTATGTGGAGTATATGGAGTATATGGAGTATGTGGAGTATATGGAGTATGTGGAGTATATGGAGTATGTGGAGTATATGGAGTATGTGGAGTATATGGAGTATATGGAGTATGTGGAGTATATGGAGTATGTGGAGTATATGGAGTATGTGGAGTATATGGAGTATATGGAGTATGTGGAGTATATGGAGTATGTGGAGTATATGGAGTATGTGGAGTATATGGAGTATGTGGAGTATATGGAGTATATGGAGTATATGGAGTATGTGGAGTATATGGAGTATATGGAGTATGTGGAGTATATGGAGTATGTGGAGTATATGGAGTATGTGAGTATGGAGTATGTGGAGTATATGGAGTATGTGGAGTATATGGAGTATATGGAGTATATGGAGTATGTGGAGTATATGGAGTATGTGGAGTATATGGAGTATATGGAGTATATGGAGTATATGGAGTATATGGAGTATGTGGAGTATATGGAGTATGTGGAGTATATGGAGTATATGGAGTATATGGAGTATATGGAGTATGTGGAGTATATGGAGTATGTGGAGTATATGGAGTATGTGGAGTATATAGAGTATATGGAGTATATGGAGTATATGGAGTATGTGGAGTATATGGAGTATGTGGAGTATATGGAGTATATGGAGTATGTGGAGTATGTGGAGTATATGGAGTATATGGAGTATGTGGAGTATATGGAGTATGTGGAGTATATGGAGTATATGGAGTATGTGGAGTATATGGAGTATATGGAGTATATGGAGTATGTGGAGTATATGGAGTATATGGAGTATGTGGAGTATATGGAGTATGTGGAGTATATGGAGTATGTGGAGTATATAGATCCCAAACTTTCTCAAGAATCACAGGGACACACTGTTTTCATGCCACTTTGATACAGCTACGACCAGAAGTGAAATCACTTCTTAGCAGGTTAGGGGAGCCTTTTCTCTGGTCATAACCCTTTTCCTAATCTTAACCTTATTCTCCTAACCTGCTACGTTAATTCTCCTAACCTACTATGGAAAAAGTCACGTCCGGTCATAGCTGTATCAAAGTGGCGTGAAAATAATGTTTCTGAAGGATCACATGTTTACTTGAGTGTAGGTGATTCAATTTCTGATTTACCCCAAATTAGTTTTAAGTCTTTAAAAAATAAAGATCAAAAGTCAAAGTGTTTAATCTCATTAAACGAGTAGCCTGGTGCTCATATCTGAATCAGCTAACTGGAAGTTGATAAGATGAGGATTAATTGGCTTTAGATCAATGAAGGACACATAAATATGCTATGATAAAAACTGCCAATGTGGTTTTTGATGGTCTACATCAAAAAGGACAACAATGACCACCAACTGCGATGTGCTGACACATTATGTAATCACCGTTTGAGAAAGCATCAGCAATCGGAGCTCAGAACCCCCATACAAAATGAAACAATCTTTACCCAGTCTCTCTGAAGCATTACTTTTCAAAGTCTCTCTATAGTCTGTGTGTAAACATCCAAATGCTAGAATATGATTTGGCTTTGGGACGAGGGACAGAATGCTTTGATGACTTACGTCATGCTTGGAATACTAACCACTGACACTCTTGTCATATCAAGCAGCAGAAGTCTATTTCATAGCAAACTGCATTTCAAAAGATATAGCAGCATTTCAAGTCCACCACAGAATTCACCATCGATACTGTACAAAAAAATATCCTGAGTACAGTTGTAGAGCTCATTTAATCCAAGAGAAATAAAAGTCAATTTCATAGGAGTCTTCCATTGAGCAGAAAACCCCCGGCTGAAATAGGATTCGGAAGGAATGCGTTCGGTGGGTTGAGGGTCAGGCTTGTCCTGTAATTTGTGAATGTACAGAAATGTGCGACCGCCGCAGCCACTAAAGATAGAAATCTTTGTCTTATGTCATCGTTTAACCTCAAACTATTTCTGATTGCTCCATAGCCCCATTTTTCTAATGAAAAGCACCCCTCCAATGGCACATGTACACACGTCTGTAAATATCTCATGGGTTTATGGGGTTATTGGGGTTCATATTGAGAATTAACATTTCACATTTGTATCTCCTCACATATCTGAAAGTGTCTCCCCATCCATCAAAACCTGTTTGAAGTGACATCAGACATATGAAATATGATGGGTGGTGGGCATGGTGGGTATGGTGGGCATGGTGGGTATGGTGGGTATGGTGGGTATGGTGGGCATGGTGGGTATGGTGGGTATTGTGGGTATGGTGGGCATGGTGGGCATGGTGGACATGGTGGGCATGGTGGGTATGGTGGGCATGGTGGGTATGGTGGGTATGGTGGGCATGGTGGGTATGGTGGGCATGGTGGGTATGGTGGGCATGGTGGGTATGGTGGGTATGGTGGGCATGGTGGGTATGGTGGGCATGGTGGGTATGGTGGGCATGGTGGGTATGGTGGGTATGGTGGGTATGGTGGGCATGGTGGGTATGGTGGGCATGGTGGAGTCAGGGGTAGGTTTACAACTAACAGGCTTGTTGTGGGTTTCTCAGCGAATGGGGATGATATTCTAACTATTAGCTTTTACATTCTGCTTCATTATCAGCCAAACCATATGAAAATGGAGAGGAAGAAAACGTTGATACTCTCTTTGATAGGTCATGATTTGGGCTGTTGGTTTTCCTCTGCAGGGCAGGCAAGGCAGGCTTAACTAGGCTCATTTTAAACCAGGCCTCAAGTGGGAAAGAAAAGGCAAATGCTCTTTCTTTTGAAAACCTTTAGTTCTTCACAACAGAGAGATAGCATGGCTGGAGGTGTATATGCCAGCGCACAGGTCATAGTAAGAGTTAATATGATTTTGAGAAGGAAACTTCTCATATTCATAAGGAATCTATTAATTTTGGTTGGAGCACTCTGTATCCTTTCTTACTCTAACCCTCCAAACTCTTTCCATACTGGAGGCCTGTAGTGTTTAGACTGGGCCTATAGAGACTATAGCTGAAACCTCTGTGTTTTAAAAGTAGAGGGTAAAACGTCTAGTACGTGAGGTTGGCCTGGGGTATCAGATATCCTCCTGGAGTTCTGCATTCGGTTGAGCTGAACCCACTCGAATCATTAAAAATCGTTCAGGGGCACGATGGGCTCCGTCCTTAGTCTCTGTGCGGCTGAAACCGTAGAAACTGTCTGTTGAAACGTAGGAGTCTAAATAAGACCGGCGCCCGAAGCGCGCATTACCGCTGCGCAGGGTAGTCGGTCGTGTGGTCGGATATTAATAATGAACAGAGGCAGGAGGACGACTGAAAAATCCCCGATGTATTTGTCCCACTCTGGTTGTTTCATTGTCTCAAAATAGCGGACAATGATAGGTGATACTTTTGAAGACATTTAGGTCCTGAAAATGCGCCCTGCAGCTTCAGCTAACAGCATATACATTTTATGATAATTGCATTATTATAAGTTTACAACAGTTGTTTGAATAGTTACTCTCTAATTACTTAGATATAAACTCGGAAGATTTTAGGCATAGGATTTTATAATTAGAAGAACGATGTGTTTTAGACACATGTCCAGTGTTCTCCAAAAGGCACATGCCTTGATATTTGCGGTCATTCAGTGCGGTTGTAGCAATTAAGAATTTCACATTCTCTCCTCATAAAGAAACAGGCTTTGCTGACAGCTCGCCTAGTTGAGGTCTCACCCCACTATGGAGTCTGCACTCTACAGACAAGAGCCTAGCAAATAAACTATAGACTATGGCTGTGATAATTGTTATCAATACGTTTGGCGCCAATTCGTGTTGTTAAAATATTATTTCAAATGGCTTCCCTCCTAACGGTCTCCGCAGGCGTGAAGAGTGTATAATCTTCTCATCCACTCTCCCCACAAGACTCTGGCTTTATCTGTCTGAACGAAATCAGTATAATAAAGAAAATGAAGGGTAAATCTAAACCCACTCCCGTCCCTACCCTACCCACTCCCGTCCCTACCCTACCCACTCCCGTCCCTACCCTACCCACTCCCTTCCTATCTAAAATAAACAAAAGCACACGCACACACACACACTTTACATATTCAATAGAAATAGGGGGGAAATATATAAGGGTAATTTTTTTCCCCAGGACCGTCGACTAATGATTGTCAATCAGGTATAATTATATATCAAACACTTACCTAAATGAATAATCCCAATGGGAATTAACTTCAATAAGGCATTATAGACTTCGATAGCGCACCAATGCAATTTTTGGGAAAATTGAAGACAAACAAATAAGTACCCCACACGTGCATTGGTAGGTAAGTTATAACATTTTACTTCAATGACTTTCAAGGCATTATACGATCCCATTATGTGTTTTATGTTATTTATTTCTGACAATAAGGTCTAATTCTGATGAGAGCGGTTTTTAATGGGTTTGTGCATCTCACCACAAAAAAATAACCCCAAGAATCAAATGCCTCTTGATTCAATAAACAAGTCATCCACAAATATTTGACATTTAAAACGTCCCCCCCCCCCCCCTCTTTTTCCCCCACAATTAATATGTAGGCTAATCTATAACGAATGTGATTGTAGATAGCCTAATCTTCTTGATGATTTTCTGGGCCTTTACTTTTATATATTTACTAAATAACTGCTCTTCGATATATAGATGGGCTATCCAGTATGTCATGTCTTTGTTTATTCAATAATTTATTGTGTGTTGGACAAAACAGCAAATATATAATAATAATAATAAATCATTTAAATTTGTTAGGCGCTATTGTCACACCCAAGACGTGATGTAATGTCTCCATACAACTGTGGAAAAAAATATATAAATGATTTCCTAATCGAGGCTATATAAGAGTAAAACAGTGCATGGTACATTTATTCGTAACTTGTTAAGCACCTAAAAGGTGGCATTAAACGAATACAAAATTTAGTGGTTTTTATTTTGCATTTTAAGCCTACTTCAATGCAGAAAAGAATGGAACGGAGGAGCAGAATTGCAGCACATGGGTCAATTGACTAAAAAACATTTACGCTCGACACAGGTAGGCCTAATAATTGTCGTCTAGGACCCACGTTTTGTCGTCTTGGAGCAAGCTAGTATGTAGTATATATGTTGCTTTTTCAGATTTTCCCTGATGGTACAAATGCCGTTTCTCCCTCCATACCCCTTCTGTACTAAGGCAGGTCCATTTGGCAAAGACAAATGCGCCAACTAGCGTCTGTGGGCCATCATTGCATGGGAACGAGTAAACGGGGTGTGCCGTTTCATGTGCAATACACTGACTAACCTATTAAATTATGGAATTCCAATTAATATTTGCCTGTGGTTAATGTATTTTGGCAAAATTGTAGTTGTTATGTAAGCCTATGGGGGAAATTGCTTGTATGCTTTAATTCGTTTTCATTTGGTGTGATCGAGTCATGGTGATAACACAATTATATATAATTATAAATATTAACAAATATGCACCAATGCATATTACGTAAAATGTATAGGCCTATATTATTAATGTATACGCATCCTTAGCCTAATTTATTCTATATCCTTGGATATAGGAACAAATAACATTAAAAAGAAAAGAAAAAAGAAAAATAACAAAAGCATATTGCTAAATATGTATTCATATATTTTGTGAGTAGGTCTCTAACGCAGCAGCACTACAGTTAATGTAATGTAGCCTAAGCCTATTGGGCCTACTGTCAATTACGTGATACTAAACAACAACAACATCATCCGGTAGATGCCTTTGGCTTTGACGTTCTCTGAAAACTCAAGGGTGAATTGCATAAGGGACAATAATGGGAAAATCATAATAGATTCACAACTCATATTGATAAATAAACCATAGTCATGTCATTTGAAAGGTGCATGAACCCCTAAAATGATCAATAGCTCATGACAGTTGATTGACAATTCTGCATTCAGAAATAGCCTATTGCTTTTAGTAAAAACAAATAGGCTAAGGGTATAGGCCCATAATAAGATCGTATAGCCTCATTATATGACTGGCCTATTTTCCCTAAAGACGTTGATCTCTTCTGCAGTCACCAAATACATGTGTATGCTTGAATTATTCTTTTCTTTTCACTCTGTATGTAAGCGCACTGCGGAGATGTACTAATATAGGCAGAATGTATTATGTGATTATATTTCTTCAAAAAGTGGTTGCCTATATTAATTCGCTGATGTCATATAAAGAAGGAAGAGGGATCAGTCATAACACGAATTTTTGATTTATTTATCTTCAATTAACAAATAACTTTTGGGGGGAATAATAACTGGTTCACCATTCAGGTGAGAACAGTTGCTATAACTTTAAGTATAAATATAGTCTAACTGTGCAAAACATTATAACATCTAAGCACATAATGTAGAAAAGCACAAATACATAGTATATTATTAATAATGTATCGTGTGTGTATGGCAGAAGAAGCAGGGAGCGCTTTCACTTCGCCTATATTCCAAAGACTTTGATTGGTCTAATGAAAGCCCAACCCAGGCGACTCATTGGTGGAAGTTATCGCCACACTCGAAACACTAAACACTAAAATGACTTGAGTAAATAATATCACAGCACTCTTCACTCTCGCACCACCACTCACTCAAGCGCGTCTTTGTTACCTTCAACTGCGTTAACCACAGCAAAAGGAATACATTTATACAGATATTCAAGATTATTTCAACGTAGAGACAGAATAGTTTCAAGAAAATAGTTTTTGGATCTCAACTTACTTTTTAGTTTCATTAAGGATAACCGGTGGCAGGACATGTGATACGGATGAACAAAAAACACTGAATATAAAGAAACTTCACATGAAACCATCGGACTTCTGCGTCTTGTACTTCGCGTTGAGAACTGTGAATTGCTGAGTAGCCTCCATACTCTGTTATAGCTAGCCTACTTTGTTGTGTAGGCAACATCTTTCAGTGTGTGCCTTGAGGTCTGGCGAGATCCAAAAGCCCAATTCAATCGAAGGAGCTCATTCAGTCACCGAAGGTGAAACAAGATATTTGGAAAATTCTGCTATAAAGTTGAAGCCCAAGCAAGGAGCACTCGACTCGTCAGCTTCCGTGAATATTGCAAAAAATATTGGATTTCATAGTTTTCCTTTTCACTGGACGTTATTAATAATTGTATATGTTAGTGTTTATCGATCAGTCGATAGATTGTTATTAATGTTTCTCACTGTATAGATATGTATTTTGTAATATGAGGCCAAAATCTTATTGCGGATGGGCATCGTATTAAATGCTGAATAGTGCAGATAGAGTGTAAGCCTTATAGGCAACCAGAACAGAGCACTGTGGAAAAGAGGTCAGATCTAAGTTTGTGGTTTCGTGGTTTTGCTGTAGTCAGTGAGAAGCAGAAATCAACTCGATGTTTCTCATGCAGCTACATCCTGAGCAGAAGATATAACACGCAAACATTAAACTTTATCGTGTCTGCAAGATTAAAAAAAGTATCTTCACTCACTGGACAGTTCAGGATTTATTGTGATAGATTAACCGGGGGAGCTGCGTGCGCTCAACTCCATCATCGCGTAAACCGCTGGACTTGACCGAGACCAAAGGAACAAGTGTCAGAGAGCGGGAAAATACATATATTCTCCCAAAAAAGAGCCCCGAACACTCGTCAAACCCCCTCGAGAAGTGGTCTTGACCAAAGCTGTTGTGATGCATATTCCCGTAGACCCTAACACCACCAGACGGTTCACACCGCCCTCCACGTCGTTCCCCTGCAGCAAGATTGGAGACGGCAGCGGGACCATGGGCACCCCTGGACCACTGAGGACACGACCCGAGGCCAGGAATGTGGTGGACGTCCTGTCAGATCACGCTGGCGAGCTGGTCCGTACAGACAGCCCAAACTTCCTCTGCTCCGTGCTGCCCTCACACTGGAGGTGCAACAAGACACTCCCTGTGGCTTTCAAGGTAAGGTAAATTGTGCATAATTACAAATGGGCACTTGTGAACTAATGACCGACCTAATGATGTATTACTGTAGGCTACTGCAGAAAAAGCGTAAAATACATGTTTTAAACCTTTCTTGAGTAGGCTTCATTTCGCTAACAAGGCAGTTACTGACATTAGTATGTCTATTACAATTACTTTTACACAGAGCCCTATTCTGTAATATAGGCCTAAATAATTGAATTAAATAAGGTTGTCAAAATTATAGTGGCCTGCCAAAGTGATAACTTGGCAAAATGATCTTGTTTCTGTTTTGCATTGGACTTACTTGAATGTGAGATTTAGAAAAGCGTTTGGATTTGCATGAACTGCAATGACATACAATTAATCAACAATTAGGCAACAATATAGGCCCTAATACAAATAATGATAATTTAATAACAATAATTCTAATGATAACATATATTATTATACCTGGTAAGCTAGTTATTTTTTAATTGCTATTTTTAAAAATTTTGCAATGCAGAAAAACATATTTAGGCCTATATTACGTAGCAATGAAATTATGCTACATTGAATGTTATCAATTATATTTATACACCAGAACGTGAATAGAATTTGTGGACTAAAAGTGTAATATTTAGAAAAATAGACAAGCCTATATCTATTTGATTTGAATCATATCCAAATGTTAAAAATGCTTGTTTAGATCGCATAGGCCTACTTATTTAATGAGGAGTATTTGCAAGAATGATTTGGGAGTGATTTGGATGTAGGCCTATCAAATGTCAAAGTCATTTACATAGCTTTAAAATATTAGTGTTTGAATTGCAAGCTTGCTTCAAGAAAGCATCTTACCATGTAGTTGTAACCTAATAGCACAATAGGCCTATATATTTTGATCAAAATATTTGCTAACAATATCTAAAGGGCACTTTTGGGGGGGGGATTTTAAATCAGGTCTAATATTTATGTTTTATGGTGCGTTTTTTGATTACACCGGATGCGGTTTGTTGCAGTCTGTATTTGGTTTAGCATGGTGACCCCGGTTGACCGCGTTGAGTTCTCACAGGTTGTTGCACTCGGTGATGTACCCGACGGGACTCTGGTCACTGTGATGGCGGGGAACGACGAGAACTTCTCTGCGGAGCTGAGGAACGCGTCTGCGGTGATGAAGAACCAGGTCGCCCGCTTCAACGACCTGCGGTTTGTGGGCAGAAGCGGACGAGGTGAGCAGAGGGAGTCACGCACTTATATCCTTAAAACATGAATAGTATTTGGCCTACTAAATGAAATCAATAACTAACATCGCATACAAAACACCTACCTGCATGCGTCATAATTGCACTGATTTGCAAAACTTTAGCCTGAGTAGACCTACTTTTGGTAATCTATTTTTTTAACAGATAAAATAAAAGTGTTAGGGAATGTGAGAATCAGATGAATTCATCTCCCGGGCCAATTATAGCTGCAAGACCGCACCAGCATTGCGCAGGTATAATTATGGGGATTATCAATGTTTATTGGAACAAAATAAAATCCAGAACACAATATGATTATTACATATTTTAAGATGTGGTTTGATCATTCTTTATCGACAAAGAGCAAAGCCCCATTTTAAATTATAGCCTAATGCTCAGCCAAACATTGCCACAAGTTATTTTTATAGGACGAGTCCTAATTGACCATCACGCACGCCCCCTTCAAAAGATGATCCGGATAGTAGCAGCATCATATATTATACGAACATTGCACCATTGTCCAAATAAACAAATCGCCTGGACCAGAATATTCTGTTCAAGGCTTGGCATTTCTAAAAGCCTGCCTGTTTACACTTCTAAAAACTAGTTCTCACATAGCTGACATTCCACCAGAACCTTCTCGGATCCCTCTCCTTCCTCCTGGCCCTAGCGCTCACATATTTCCCTTAAATGTTACACTTTAAATAGTTGCAGACTGATGAATGGAAAACGCTCTAGTCTCTGAATTAAACGTACCTTTCATTTCTGTAGTCAATTACCCCACCCCAGGATTCCTTTCCCCCGCCGTCTCTTTAACAAGAGATGCCTTTTTTATGAAAGCGCTGCTTCATAGCCTGGGTCGAAAAACGGACCATTGCACGATCTCCCTCTCTCCCCTTTCATGCAGATGAGAGAGCTCGAGGAAGCTCGTGCAAGAATCTGCCTTGTTGAACAATAAACTGTCGCTGTAAGCCTTTTGGACAATCTGGAATAGATTCTCTCAATAATTCAAATCATGCCCACATTTCAGCCCATCAAAGTGGTGGTCCCTTTAATTTACAAACTTAAAAGGGAGCCATATCAGGAGGCAATTTTAATTCAGCAAGCTGACTGTGGTGGTTATGAACAAAGTGTGTATGTTCCACAAAAATCTGTTTATTTCCACAATGAATTAACCAAGCCAGGAAACCCTCACACATGTTCTGGTTTGATGTTCCTTCTGAAACTCTGTGTTACTGATGCCCTTCCCTAACCAATGCCTTCTCTATTCTGTCTACCCTAGGAAAGAGCTTCACTCTGACCATCACAGTCTTCTCTGGTCCCCCTCAGGTGGCCACTTACCACCGTGCCATTAAAGTGACAGTGGATGGGCCCAGGGAACCCAGACGTGAGTACTTACAGGGTACATGAGAATATTTGTCTTGTCTTGTCAGAAGTCAAATGTACTGCTCTCATGAGCTGTGTGTAGAGGGATTCACAGGGAGAGAGAGAAAGAGAGCGAGAGAGAGAGAGGCTATTCTTGGCGTAGGGGGTGAGAGAAGGGGGTGCAACCATTGCAGACTAAAAGAGATACATGAGTCATATGCAGATGATACAAGAAAATGTAGCCGTGTGTGTTCATGAGTATGTGTGTGTACTGTCAGTGTATGTGGGCGGATCAACAACAGTTGACCAGCAATTGTAATCAATGGGAGACAATGTGGTGTGTTCGGTGGTGCAGCAGTGTGTGTGTGGTATTAGGGGGTGGCGAGGGGCACTGTCAGAGGAAACTGTAAAGCGTATTAAGGCATAACCCGAGACCGCTAAGAGGAGCTGTGTCTCCAAGCCGCAAATACCAAACGCTTGTGGCCTCACCCTGCTGCCTTTGGTCAGAGGGTCGTACCTGGTTGACCACATAAGTGGCTCGTTGACTTAACACTCTAAAGAGATGGTGAGCTGCCTGCTGTGAGCTGTGCCAGTGAGGTCCAATAGGCTAAAGCTGTTAGCTCCATCATTTGGGCAGTGATGCATATATTTGTGGTTTAATGTATGATCATGTGAAAGACTGTGGAGGATTGTGTTACAAGGATGAGTCAACCGCTACAGACTGCTTGTGTGTGTCTGCCCATGCTTGGCTAGGAGCAGTCAGACCAGAGCATTGGGATTAATAGGGATTAATGATCACTCCTGTTGAGATATCATGTCCACTATGGTTATACTGTGCAAGTTTATAGTGGCTGCCGTGGATGGCTTGATTGCTATGCTCTGTTCTCATGTCTCTTAAGTGTTTTATTTGGGATAGGGTGGATTTAGCCCAGTCAAAACAGACCAACTGGCCAATGCAGGTAGGCAGGGGGTTCAGGGTGCCACATGGAGGGGGTATGGGGTTCCTAGCGATGGGGCGAAGGGCGAGGAGGAAAAGGGCGAGGGGCCGAAGGGTGAGGAGGCTAAGGGCGAGGGGGCGAAGGGCGAGGGGGAAAATGGCGAGGGGGCGAAGGGCGAGGAGGCAAAGGGCGAGGAGGAGAAGGGCGACGAGGCGAAGGGTGGTGCATCGCCCCCCTGCCAGGCTGGAGGCTATTTGAGGAGGTGTTGGAAATGGAGGAGAACAGTGTGGAAAATGGGAGGAATAGATCATAATATCCACTGTGTGTG
This sequence comes from Oncorhynchus kisutch, assembly GCF_002021735.2. Taxonomy (NCBI): domain Eukaryota; kingdom Metazoa; phylum Chordata; class Actinopteri; order Salmoniformes; family Salmonidae; genus Oncorhynchus; species Oncorhynchus kisutch. The sequence continues at coordinate 36,966,306 of NC_034180.2, forward strand.
TGTGTGTGTCTGCGCGTGCGTATGTGTGAAATGTGATACAGTTGCTGGCTATGTCTATGTGTGTAGTAAAGGACATTTTGTCTGTGTCTGCATGCACTGCTGAAGAAAAATAGGCACCCAAGCTGTGTGTCTGTGTGTGTTCCTGAATGCATGCACAAGTCAGTGTGTTGGCTTCCTGTAGTTGGAAATAACCCTGCACATACCGTAAAGCTGTCTCCTCTCTGTCTCTGTCTACATGTCATGTCTGCACTGAAGGCGTCAGTGTGGCCTCGCTTATTTAATATACACTCCGGTGGCCAGGCCCCATCCTGCTATAAAGAGACATTGTTTAATTTAGGGAAGGGGAATTTTGCTTTAAAAGAGTGGACTCTTAAATCGAGAACAGCACCACCACATTTGTACTTGATAATGAGAATCTTTATATTTTTTCCTCCTAAAGATTTTAGTATTTAAAAATACCAGACGATATCCTCAGCACTACATGAGTTTAAGTGTACCATATGACTATCCCTCTATCCCATTGTGAGATGAGTGCCCCCACCTTGGTTGGCCTGCAAACGTTCACCTGTCAGCTGGCTGGCTGGCAGAGCGGAGTGGGCTGGGCTGCTCAGGGCTTTACTGTAGGGCCTGCATTTGCATGGCTGCCAGGAGAGAAGCTGGCAAAGGAGGAGGGAAGTGCTTTTTTAATGTTTAACCTGACGGACAGGACTGAAGCTCCCCTTTCGGCAAAGATCTGCCAAACACATAGCCCTCATCTCACTCACTGATGAAAAACACATTCACACGTATGCACTTCGTCCCAAACACTGCCCTTGTTGTACAATAGGCCTTCAAGCAAAATCGTACAACGTGAACCAGTCTCTTTGATTAGAGCTCACCACCCTGTGCTTTCTGAGAAGCAGCTTTGTGTACGTCAATGCTCTGCATCAGCGAGAGAGAGAGAGAGAGAGAGAGAGAGAGAGAAGACTGCATCAGAGAGAGAGAGAGAGAGAGAGAGAGAAGACTGCATCAGAGAGAGAGAGAGGACTACATCAGAGAGAGAGAAGACTGCATCAAAGAGAGAGAGAGAGAGAGAGAGAGAAGACTGCATCAGAGAGAGAGAGAGGACTACATCAGAGAGAGAGAAGACTGCATCAAAGAGAGAGAGAAGACTGCATCAGAGAGAGAGAAGACTACATCAAAGAGAGAGAAGACTGCATCAGAGAGAGAGAAGACTACATCAAAGAGAGAGAAGACTGCATCAGAGAGAGAGAGAAGACTGCATCAGAGAGAGCGAGAAGACTTGTGATACAAAGAGAGCAAAAAGAGGAGATGACTGAAGTGTTGAGACCTGTCGCTGTCCCTCCACCCAACTCTCCCTCCCCCATCTCTCCCCTCTCCTCCCTGGGGAGTTCAGCTGAATTCATCTCCTAACTGTATTTAGCGTCCATTGTCTCTGTCTCTGTGATGACATCACCAGTCACATATCCTCAGAGGGGGAGGGGCTGCTAGTATTTATCTCATCCAGAGCGAATCCGTTCCTGAGAAAGATGAACTCACCAGATACAAGGCACACAGGGCTGGGCTGAGAACATACATGCCTGTGAAAAAACAGAGAAAAATGCCTGTTTGTTTGTAGCTCAACCCTAGGTGAAACTACTCCCCAACACTGTCAGTCATAGCAGGCCCTACTACTGCATATCCTGTCTTTGTGATACTATCACACTCATTCCCACACTCAGTATTGTAGAACTTCTATGCTCTTAAAAAAGGGGTTCCAAAAGGGTTCTTCGGCTGTCCCCATATGAGAACCCTTTTAAGAACCCTTCTTGGTTGCAGGTAGAACCCTTTTGAGTTCCATGTAAAACACTTTCTACAGAGGGTTCTACTGTACATGGAATCCAAAAGGGTTCTACCTAGAACCAAAAGGGTTCTCCTATGGGCACAGCCGAATAACTCTTTTGGGACCCCTTTTTCGAAGAGTGTACAGAATCCACTTGAGCATTATTGTGTTTTGTTGCCTATATTTACTCTGTTGGGGTTCAGAAGGTTGGGGGAGGGGTGGGGAGAGGGGGCGGGGAGAGGGGGTTTGATATGGATGTGGCACGCAGACTGTACAAAGTATGCAAATAGACAAACAATGACATTGGCTGTGTTATTTTTCTTCATGGCGCAATCTCTTCTCATAGTAAACAAAGAAAGGTGTGTGTTAATGTGTGTATGTGCACACAGCTGTTTGTGTGTGTGTGTGTGTGCACCTGCCAGGTGTGTCCATCCCTTAAGTCAGCAGCTCGGCCACGCCTATGCTCCACAAATCACATGAAAGGCTCGCCCTCGATGCCAATTGCTCTCTCGAAGGCCACTTTGATGTTGAAATGGAGACGGGTGTTTTTGAAAAAGCCTACAGCGTATCAGTGCCAAAAAAGAAAAAAGTGTCACGTCTGCCTGACGTGGGGTGCTTTCCTGTCTAACCACCTAGCCAGCCCAGCCATCCATCCTCACTTCAACTCCCAGATGCATAACCTGCAGACATGGAGACATAGCAGCAGAGCTGATGTCAAAGAGGAAGACTTCAGAGAAAAACAGCTAATTAAAGATGTGATGTGGAATTGGACATGGGCCGTTAAAAGATATAAAGGACGCATATTTATGAGGCAAATCGTGAGATCTTATGGTTTCCCAAAAATGTCACTATGTTGTTTGGATGACCTGAGGCGACGGCGAGGGTTCTCTCTGGGCTCAGTCTCTCCGTCACACTTGGCTTCTGCGATTAGAAACTGAGCAAATATTGTCTGACTGATAAATCCCCTGGAATGCGGTCTGTAAGTTTAATACATTTGATTGGTTTCAGAGGAAACTTATGTTCTGGGATAAACATTCACATTAGTCTGACTAGGTATAGGAGTGTAGCAAGAGGGAGCTGTACTGCCATGTACAGTGACTCTGCTAAATTACTTCAGTCTGCTAGGGTCCTCAGTCATCCAGGTAGAGGTGAGGTGAGGCCTCTAGAGCCATGGCATGATTCGGACCTTCATTAGGGCTGAGAGGGCAGAGGTGATTACTCTTTGACCCTGGCTGCTGTGACCCATAGCCCCATCAGCACCCTGTACAATGCCCTAAAGGGAAACATTAGGCCTCAGCTCCCCTCAAACCCTCCAGCTCCCCCCAAACCCTCCAGCTCCCCCCAAACCCTCCAGCTCCCCCCAAACCGCTCAGTTACCCCAAACCCCTCACCTAACCCAAACCCCTCACCTACCCCAAACCCCTCAGCTATCCCCAAACCCCTCAACTACCCCAACCTCCTAACTACCCCAAACCCCTCAACTACCCCAACCTAACTACCCCAAACCCCTCAGCTACTCCCAAATCCCTAACTACCCCAAACCCCTCAGCTACCCACAAACCCCTAACTACCCCAAACCCCTCAGCTATCTCCAAACCCCTCAACTACCCCAAACCCCTTAACTACCCCAAACCCCTCAACTACCCCAAACCCCTCAGCTATCCCCAAACCCCTCAGCTACCCCCAAACCCTAACTACCCCAAACCCCTCAGCTATCCCCAAACCCCTCAACTACCCCAAACCCCTCACCTACCCCAAACCTCTCAACCTACCCCAAACCTCTGTTACCACAAACCCCTCAACTACCCAAACCCCTCAGCTATCCCCAAACCCCTCAGCTACCCCCAAACCCCTCAGCTATCTCCAAACCCCTCAACTATCCCCAAACCCCTCAACTACCCATAAATCCTCAACTAGCCCAAACCCCTCACCTACCCCAAACCCCTCACCTACCCCAAACCTCTCAACCTACCCCAAACCTCTCAACCTACCCCAAACCTCTCAGTTACCCCAAACCCCTCAGCTACCCAAACCCCTCAGCTATCCCCAAACCCCTCAACTACCCCAACCCCCCCAGCTACCCCCAAACCCCTAACTACCCCAAACCCCTCAACCCCTCAACTACCCCAAACCCCTCAGCTACCCCAAACCCCTCAGCTTTCCCCAAACCTTTCAACTACCTCCAAACCCCTCAGCTATCCCCAAACCCCTAACCCCTCAGCTATCCCCAAACCCATCAACTACCTCTAAACCCATAACTACCCCAAACCCCTCAACTACCTCCAAACCCCTCAGCTACCCAAACCCCTCAGCTACCCAAATCCCTCAACTACCTCTAAACCCATAACTACCCCAAACCGCTCAGCTATCCCCAAACCCCTCAGCTACCCAAACCCCTCAGCTATCCCCAAACCCCTCAACAACCTCTAAACCCATAACTATCCAAACCCCTCAACTACCTCCAAACCCCTCAGCTATCCCCAAACCCCTCAGCTATTCTCAAACCCCTCAATTACCCCAAATCGCTCAGCTATCCCCAAACCCCTCAGCTACCCAAACCCCTCAGCTACCCCCAAACCCCTCAACTACCCCAAACCCCTCAACTACCTCCAAACCCTTCAACTACCTCCAAACCCCTCAGCTATCCCCAAACCCCTAACCCCTCAGCTATCCCCAAACTCCTCAACTACCTCTAAACCCATTACTACCCCAAACCCCTCAAGTACCTCCAAACCCCTCAGCTACCCCCAAACCCCTCAACTACCCCAAACCCCTCAGCTACCCAAACCCCTCAGCTATCCCCAAACCCCTCAACTACCCCAAACCCCTCAACTACCCCAAAACTCCTTACTACCCCAAACCCCTCAGCTATCCCCAGACCCCTCAACTACCTCCAAACCCCTCAGCTATCCCCAAACCCCTCAACTACCCCAAACCCCCCAACTACCCCAAAACTCCTAACTACCCCAAACCCCTCAGCTATCCCCAGACCCCTAACCCTTCAGCTATCCCCAAACCCCTCAGCAATCCCCAAACCTCTCAACTACCCCAAACCGCTCAGCTATCCCCAAACCCCTCAACTACCTCCAAACCCCTCAGCTACCCCAAACCACTCAACTACCCCAAACCCTTCAGCTATCCCCAAACCCCTCTATACACACAAACACACTTCGAGAGAGAAAAACAGACAGACAGAAATAGGCACACACACTACACTCTTAGAAAAAGCGTTTCAAAAGTGTTCTTCGGCTGTCCCATAGGATAACTGTTTTTGGTTCCAGGTAGAACCCATTTTTGGTTCCAGGTAGAACACTTTTTGGTTCCAGGGAGAACCCTTTTGGGTTCCATGTAGAACACGCTGTAGAAAGTGGAACCAAACTTGGGACCAAAAGATTTCTACCTGCAACCAAAAAGGGTTCTTCAAAGCGATCTCCTATGGGGACAGCCGAAGAACCCTACAAGGTTCTAGATAGCACACATTTTTCTAAGAGTGAACTGTAGATAATGCCACTTAAGCCCAAGCACTGCAAATGAGCCTAAATACCTCAGACAAGGTATTTAGACAGAGAGGGAGGGAGAAAGAGCTAAACCATTCAGTTAGCCCATCACTTTTTCTTCTCATCGCGGTTTACTGTGTCTCTGTTTGCTGTTCTGAAAGTCCTTGTGACATGAATGCAGAAATGCAGGAAAAAAGGACGAGCATAGCATTGTCAACTGCTTTGTTATGCCCCCTTTCTACTCCTCAGGTTAGTCATATAGGCTCAAGTCTGCTCCTATCTGGTTGGACAAACACACACACACCTGCAGGGGGTGGAGGGGGGTGGGGGTGGGGGATAGAATGCGCTCAACAACATTTCAACTTTGTATTCGCTGATGTCATATTTTTTTTTTTTAACCTTTATTTTACTAGGCAAGTCAGTTAAGAACAAATTCTTATTTTCAATGACGGCCTAGGAACAGTGGGTTAACTGCCTGTTCAAGGGCAGAACGACAGATTTTGTACCTTGTCAGCTCGGGGATTTGAACTTGCAACCTTTCGGTTACTAGTCCAATGCTCTAACCACTAGGCTACACTGCCGCCCCGGCAGCAAGTGGACACACAAACAATTACAGAATTCTATAAAGAGATCTCAGCAAGTGCTTTTAATTCTCCCTGATGATGGAAGTGAGGCTGCCAGGGGACTTTTTCTCAGAAACACAGAAAAGCCCATTTCATACCCAAACTCAGCTCCCCTTCCTCCCCCAAACTCACAGCCCAAACGTCTTTCCTGTTTACCTACCGGTGGAGAGAAGTATAAGCCCACTCTATGTACTGCTTCTTCCTTATTTACTCTCACCCATACAAGAGGGAGCCATTACCACCTTTTAGACCTCATTTAATAAAGGTTCAGATCTCCATTTAGAAAAATAAATGTCCCATGAGTTGGAATATTTACTCCCTTACTGCATTATGACAATAAACCGTTTTTCTATGGCGAGGGGTGTTTGGGAGGGGGTGGATAGTGGGAAGAAGTATCTGTGGCTTACTGGAAAACTATGGGGTTGACATGTTTATTTTTCTGGGACTTCATATTAAGGAACAGGCAGCAAATAATAGGTGTTTGGAGATGTAATGTTGGTTCCAGAGCTGGAGGACTGAGTAATTCCATGAGCAAACATGGAGGAGAGAAGCTTCTTCAACCTGTGGTTCAAACATCAGTTTATACTAACCACGGAATTTGAATGTCTGGTCTGTACTATGAGAATGTGACCAGGGCTTCTTCCTGTGGCACTCTGCTGACCTTGATCATATTCAAGATTAAAGTGTACAACATCATTTCTATTTGTATTTATTAGGGATCCCCATGCTGCCTAGGCAGCAGCTACTCTTCCTGGGGTCCAAACCCATTAAGACACTTACATATTGCAACAATAAAAATATATATTCTTGTACACATTCAGCGCTACCAGTCCCCTGTTTAAATGCTGTTTATGGACAGACCTTGGAACCCCATCACTGGAAACTGACATAAATTTACACAGCAACCTCCTCATACACACACTTACCCACAAGAACACACACACTTTTACTTTTCCAGTTCTAATTTTGCCAGTCTGGCTAAACCTGTCTAGATGAGTCTGAATCACAAACGCAGATATCTTCCACTCTCCCCCCTAATCTCACACACACACACACACACACACACACACACACACACACACACACACACACACACACACACACACACACACACACACACACACACACACACACACACACACACACACACACACACACACACACACACACACACACACACAAAAATTTACAGCTGCCCTCTGACACAGCCGGAGTCTTTCTTCCTGTCAGTTGTTACTCTGAGTGGTGTGTGTGCAACCCGTGTGTGTGTGTGTGTGCCAAAATGGCCTTTGCATGCTCGTAGCTATACGTGCGTAGGTGTTTGTGTTTAAGTTTATGCGCACCGAGGTGTGAAACCTTTGACACGTCTGCTAGCGTTGCGTTGACACGTGACAACGATGGTTGCTTTCCTTTCCCACAGATCTGCGAGGACACCTCACTGCTTAGCACACCCTGGCTACCCCTGTACACACAGCCTTGCAACCCCTACAACCTCTCACCAGAGCTAAAACAACACTCTCAGAGCAGCTTGTTTCTTTAATATGATCTGTCACTGGGGTGAAAAAGGGCCCTCTCTGTTCAGCAGGCTGAGTCTGCAGCATGGGAAGGGTTGTGCTCAGGCAACCATCCAAAGAGGTGCTGAAAAACAACCTCCTTCACCCTGTACTCTCCTCACCCCCCCCCCCCCCCCCCACCCTCTCCTCACCCCCTCCCTCACCCACCTTTACTGCCTCCCTCCTACTAACACACATCACCCCTCCCCTCCACCAGAGGAAATACATACATAGTATGGTGGAACAACAGAGAGATGATTGCTTAGTGCTACGGGCCTCTCTGTATTGTTAGTGGATGTGGGTGGGCCTGCACCCCTCCACTCATACTGCCTGCCCTGACCTGCCCCAGGCATAGCCCCTATTCCTCTCTAATCACACACACACACAAACACACACACACACACACATCTAACTACACTCCCGCTACGCAGCCTTATCCCTTCATCAAGACAGGAAGGCTGGATCTGTGCTCACACACACAGTCTCACATTTTCTCCCCTGCTGTGAGTGGGTTTGCAGCCCTGCTGTAGACAGGGGGATTTCAGGCTGAGTATGGTCCCCAGGGGAAGCCTAGCTAACATCTGCCTCTGAGACAGACAGACATGCATGCATGCATACAGACAGGCAGCAGTAACAGGCTGTGGAGAGAGCCAGGCTTAGCTAAACCTCCCCTGATAGATTGGTGTAGGCTGTGGAAATCCCACCGGTACATTACCTATCAAAATATTACAGATAGAAATAAAAAAGCACAGGCATCATCAAGCAGCAGTGGCCCACATTCAGGTTAAAAAGCACAGGCATCATCAAGCAGCAGTGGCCCACATTCAGGTTAAAAAGCACAGGCATCATCAAGCAGCAGTGGCCCACATTCAGGTTAAAAAGCACAGGCATCATCAAGCAGCAGTGGCCCACATTCAGGTTAAAAAGCACAGGCATCATCCAGCAGCAGTGGCCCACATTCAGGTTAAAAAGCACAGGCATCATCAAGCAGCAGTGGCCCACATTCAGGTTAAAAAGCACAGGCATCATCAAGCAGCAGTGGCCCACATTCAGGTTAAAAAGCACAGGCATCATCAAGCAGCAGTGGCCCACATTCAGGTTAAAAAGCACAGGCATCATCCAGCAGCAGTGGCCCACATTCAGGTTAAAAAGCACAGGCATCATCAAGCAGCAGTGGCCCACATTCAGGTTAAAAAGCACAGGCATCATCCAGCAGCAGTGGCCCACATTCAGGTTAAAAAGCACAGGCATCATCAAGCAGCAGTGGCCCACATTCAGGTTAAAAAGCACAGGCATCATCAAGCACCAGTGGCCCACATTCAGGTTAAAAAGCACAGGCATCATCAAGCAGCAGTGGCCCACATTCAGGTTAAAAAGCACAGGCATCATCAAGCAGCAGTGGCCCACATTCAGGTTAAAAAGCACAGGCATCATCAAGCAGCAGTAGCCCACATTCAGGTTAAAAAGCACAGGCATCATCCAGCAGCAGTGGCCCACATTCAGGTTAAAAAGCACAGGCATCATCAAGCAGCAGTGGCCCACATTCAGGTTAAAAAGCACAGGCATCATCAAGCAGCAGTGGCCCACATTCAGGTTAAAAAGCACAGGCATCATCAAGCAGCAGTGGCCCACATTCAGGTTAAAAAACACAGGCATCATCAAGCAGCAGTGGCCCACATTCAGGTTAAAAAACACAGGCATCATCAAGCAGCAGTGGCCCACATTCAGGTTAAAAAACACAGGCATCATCAAGCAGCAGTGGCCCACATTCAGGTTAAAAAACATGAGGGCAGTGTACTAGTCACAGCCACGTAAGTATTATGGAAATCTAAAGGTAGTCCGTCTCATGGTGATAGTTTACAGTGAAATACTGCATCCATTCAGTTCATGACATGGACATCAATATATAACAAGATACATTGAAAGAGTTCATTGCTTGTGTGGTGTTTCTGTGTGTCTGTGTGTTTTTGAAACTAATTTAGAGCCAGACTATAAACAGACTAAACACAAACACTATTCAATAATAAAACCCACATCCTTCTGGGTCAGCCTCAAACTGATCTATGATTGGACAGCCTCTAAAGCCCAACTCTGTCATTGGTTGCATTGCTGTGGCAGTGTAATCGCTAATGCCTCAGGCATCTTGATGGTACCAGTGAAAGGGGAAGTAAGAGAGGGAAGGGGAAAGGGGGAGGCAAAATAGTCAAGATAGGAGGAAGAGGAAGACAGGTGTGCAACGCTTTGCTCAACAGATGTTGAAACGTATTCGAGCTACAATACAAAGCGGAAGTTTGCTAGCAACCCAACCAACGCCACTACAACAAACTCTCAACTGTCGTTCTCAAGCAGGTTGACGTTTCTGACTGACGAAGAAACAGTTAAGAGAGCTTACAGTTCAGGATAGAAACAGTCAGAGAGTTTACAGTTCAGGATAGAAACAGTCAGAGAGTTTACAGTTCAGGATAGAAACAGTCAGAGAGTTTACAGTTCAGGATAGAAACAGTCAGAGAGCTTATCGTTCAGGATAGAAACAGTCAGAGAGCTTACAGTTCAGGATAGAAACAGTCAGAGAGCTTACAGTTCAGGATAGAAACAGTCAGAGAGTTTACAGTTCAGGATAGAAACAGTCAGAGAGTTTACAGTTCAGGATAGAAACAGTCAGAGAGCTTACAGTTCAGGATAGAAACAGTCAGAGAGTTTACAGTTCAGGATAGAAACAGTCAGAGAGTTTACAGTTCAGGATAGAAACAGTCAGAGAGTTTACAGTTCAGGATAGAAACAGTCAGAGAGCTTATAGTTCAGGATAGAAACAGTCAGAGAGCTTACAGTTCAGGATAGAAACAGTCAGAGAGCTTATAGTTCAGGATAGAAACAGTCAGAGAGCTTACAGTTCAGGATAGAAACAGTCAGAGAGCTTACAGTTCAGGATAGAAACAGTCAGAGAGCTTATAGTTCAGGATAGAAACAGTCAGAGAGTTTACAGTTCAGGATAGAAACAGTCAGAGAGTTTACAGTTCAGGATAGAAACAGTCAGAGAGTTTACAGTTCAGGATAGAAACAGTCAGAGAGTTTACAGTTCAGGATAGAAACAGTCAGAGAGTTTACAGTTCAGGATAGAAACAGTCAGAGAGTTTACAGTTCAGGATAGAAACAGTCAGAGAGTTTACAGTTCAGGATAGAAACAGTCAGAGAGTTTACAGTTCAGGATAGAAACAGTCAGAGAGTTTACAGTTCAGGATAGAAACAGTCAGAGAGTTTACAGTTCAGGATAGAAACAGTCAGAGAGTTTACAGTTCAGGATAGAAACAGTCAGAGAGTTTACAGTTCAGGATAGAAACAGTCAGAGAGTTTACAGTTCAGGATAGAAAGTATAGGGCCTATTGCCTTGAAATATCCCTCCCTAATACACACACTCACACACACGTCCCTCAACACACTCAACAGCAGCATGTTAGTCGAATGTGTTGTTTTTGTCAAAACTGTGAATCAGACAGGGAGAGGCTGGCATCAACATGTCCTAATAATAGAGCTAAACAAACCCAGAACTCTGCACTACAGCTATTGGTGCAGGACTGACATATAATGCCTCTCACTTACTATGTACACCTATTATGTATACAGGCAGAGTGCACAGTCCTTATAGACGTGTTATAGTTTTCAGTCTGATACAGGCACTCAACCAATTCTAGTCTGTTATCAAGGGCCTACCAAGTCCATTTATACGATGAATACAAATATTTACACTTCAAATATATTCAGCACAGATCTGGGTCCGGGCCAAGGCACGTATTGCCCTTTGCAGTCCAGATAGAGTTTCACTTTGCCCCTGAAAGCACGCCCAGCCCTTTACTAAAAAGAGCTTGTGTTTAATGTGTCTCTCATTGGAAGGGAACATATGTTTCTTTCTTTCAATGTTATAAAAAAAGCAGCAGCACCGGGGTGAGGGAGGAAAGGGGCCATATCGGGTGATCATTCAGCTGGACCCGTCAGCGTTTAGGAGCTGTCATTAGCACCCTCTGAGCAAACACTGTCTCTGTGTTCCACTGATATGGGCTTTAGGGGGTTAGGGTGGGACTCGCTGAGATTGGCACGTCTGGTCTGAAGGGGTTGGTCAGCTCTTGGTAAGAGTTGCCCGTTGGCACAGGTCTACATTCCATAAGTACTAACCTTAATCATTCTGCTCCTTGTGGCTCAATGTCATTTGTAGGCGATCAGGGTTTATCATTTTGCTCTTCAGTGTTTCAATTCAAAGGGACCAGTCACAGGGTCAGTTTCCCACACTGATGTATCTTATCTGTTACACTTGAACCTATCTACATGTTCTGAAGAGCACAGAAAACATGGGGGGCATCAAGGCCCTCTGTCTTCAGTTCATCTGCTGATAACATGGTATTGTATTGGCCAAAGAAAACAGAAACGGTGGGTGGGAAAAGCACAGACATTATTCCTAAAGAGATTTTCAGTGAAATGGATTTTCAGTACATCATTAATACCAGACATTTTATATCAACCTTTTTATTTGGTCCTCACAGTCCTTATAATGCTGTAAGATGATGCAACAGCCATCTAGAGAGGAAGCTAGTAAATCTACAGCTTCTGGCATCCATTTTACCTCTTCCATGTATTGAGCGCTGGTGTTTGAACCACATCATCCCTGCCTCCCCGTTGGCCTCCATCTCCCAGCTCTATCTTGTGGTTATGATATCATAGAGAAACAACTGGGCATTCTTTCCTAAGTGCACCCTGACACATAAAATATTCATCCACCACAGAATCCCCTCCGAAATGGGTCCGCGGTGCACAGAGAACCCTGGTTGAGACCCTACAGAGTGGGAGTCAACTTCTGGCGTTCTACCAGACACATGGATGAGCGGCGTCAGGCCTAAAAAGACGTTTAAACACTGCATTGAACAGCATCAGGCAAAGGGCTCTGTCTGTCTCTTAACCTAGAGTCGATATACGTGCCCCTGTGGGAATCTAATTAGCATAATACAGAAATCCCCATAAAAATCTTTCTGTTTAAGCTCGAGATATGTTTTTGAAATTTTTTCATCCACCTATGTAACACTGACACATCCCGAAAATCAGTCTTTCCACAGAATTGTCTGTAACGTCCGAATGGCCGACCAACTATATGAGACTCTCACGACCATGTCGGTTGTATTTCTCTACAAGACCCGCCACCATTGCACCAATCCATTTCCTCTCTATGAGGCTTAGAGGGGTGATGTCTAAGAGAAGACAAGAGGAGGAAGGTTGTGTATACTGTATATACTGTATGTTAGCTTCCTCATGGAAAACTGTTGAAGTCTTCTCTTATATATAAAAAAGGGAGGGACAGAGAGGGAAGGGGAGAAAGACGGGGGAGTGAGAGAGAGAGAAGGGGGTAAAGAGGGGGGAGAGAGGAGAGCTATAGTCAACCATGTGAGTTGACTTGTAGTGTTAACAGTAACTGTGAGGTTTGGGGTAATGAGCACCAGGCCGGATCCTAATGAAGCCTCTGTCTGCTCTGCTCCTATGGTTCTCTCTCATGGCAACATTGGCTGGCCAACCCCTACTGGAAGTACAGAACAGTGTGTCATCACCACACTCCCTGCCAGCTGGACCTGAGCCACTGCTGTGTGTGTGTGTGTGGGTGTGTGTGTGTGTGTGTGTGTGTGTGTGTGTGTGTGTGTGTGTGTGTGTGTGTGTGTGTGTGTGTGTGTGTGTGTGTGTGTGTGTGTGTGTGTGTGTGTGGGTGCGTGTGTGTCTGTGTGTGTGTGTGTGCGTGTGCGTGTGTCTGTGTGTGTGTGTGTCTGTGTGTGTGTGTGTGTGTCTGTGTGTGTGTGTGTGTGTGTGTGTGTGTGTGTGTGTGCGGGTGCGTGTGCGTGTGCGGGTGCGTGTACACACGTGGGTGATCAAGCGGTATGATCTCTTTCATCACCAAAGCACCAGCCAGTTCATCCCAGACCAACACAGGCCACAGAAAAAAGTTAACAATGATCCATTTTTCCCTGGTTGTTGTCTTCTTCCACAGAGCTGTGGGATGTATCATTTCCCTGACCTCAGCTGTTTGAGGTGGTGTTCACCTCTTAAAAACTGCACTAGGGGACATACATGGGTCTATATTTGGAGGGCCGTTTCCCCTAGACTGTGTCCCTGTGTCATAGTGAGATGGTGGGTTTATAGGTGGGGTCACTCACTATTACTACATCCTTCTGCGTTTTTTACATCTGACTCCCAACACAGACAGCTGGACATGTTGAGCAGTCAAACAGCCCACATTCAGACATTACTTATCTACACACACACACGCACGCACGCAGCAACACACACACACACACACACACAAACCCTCACACTCCTATACTCACACTGAGAGGGTGTTGATCCCAGTGTGAGTATGTGAGTATTCATGTGTTGGTGTGTTTGTTACTGGTCATGTGTTGGTGTGTTTGTTACTGGTCATGTGTTGGTGTGTTTGTTACTGGTCATGTGGGGGTGTGTTTGTTACTGGTCATGTGGTGTGTTTGTTACTGGTCATGTGGTGTTGTGTTTGTTACTGGTCATGTGGTGTGTTTGTTACTGGTCATGTGGTGTTGTGTTTGTTACTGGTCATGTGGTGTGTTTGTTACTGGTCATGTGGTGGTGTGTTTGTTACTGGTCATGTGGTGTGTTTGTTACTGGTCATGTGGTGTGTTTGAGGGGCCTGTGTTGGTGTGTTTGTTACTGGTCATGTGGTGTGTTTGTTACTGGTCATGTGGTGTGTTTGAGGGGCCTGTGTTGTAGTTTGGGTGATGGTTATTTATCTACAGTATGTTTGCATTTGAGAGTGATGACTTGAATGTGTCTGTGTCTAGTCGTGGCACCATTGTAATGTAGACTATTCTACTTGGGAGTCAAGCTCAATCCACATAATTGTTATGTGTATGTCTGTGTGTGAAGGGGCGTGTGGGGGGGGGGGGGGGGGGGGGGGGGGGGGGGGGATAGAGAATACTACATTTTATGTAAAGAGAGGGAGCGATCTCTACCAAATGGACAGAGCGGTAAACGGCAGGATATATTACCCATGGGTCAAGTCGCAGGAGGGAAGATATATTGCCCATGGGTCAGTCTGGAGAGAGGGCGGGCAAAATCCATATCAGTCCGTCTGCTGGCCCCCTTTATATAGTGATAAAATATTCAAATCTAGCCATTACTTCACATTAGAGATGCCAGGGAGAAAACCACAGAATGTATACATGTTCTTTCAGACATGTGTTTGTTGCATTGATAGTTACATTAAAAGCCTTTCCTCCATTAGAGGAGTCCCTCATCCGGACTCACGTATGGCATTTAGGTGTGTGTGTGTGTGTGTGTCTGTGTGTGTGTGTGTGTGTGTGTGTGTGTCTGTGTCTGTGTGTGTGTGTGTGTGTGTGTGTGTGTGTGTGTGTGTGTGTGTGTGTGTGTGTGTGTGTGTGTCTGTGTCTGTGTGTGTGTGTGTGTCTGTGTGTGTGTGTGTGTGTGTGTGTCTGTGTGTGTGTCTGTGTCTATGTGTGTGTGTGTGTGTGTGTGTGTGTGTGTGTGTCTGTGTCTGTGTCTGTGTGTGTGTGTGTGTGTGTGTGTGTGTGTGTCTGTGTGTGTGTGTGTGTGTGTGTGTGTGTGTGTGTGTGTGTGTGTGTGTGTGTGTGTGTGTGTGTGTGTGTGTCTGTGTGTGTGTGTGTGTGTGTCTGTGTGTGTGTGTGTCTGTGTGTGTGTGTGTGTGTGTGTCTGTGTGTGTGTGTGTGTGTGTGTGTCTGTGCGTGTGTGTGTGTCTGTGTGTGTGTGTGTGTGTGTGTGTGTGTGTGTGTGTGTGTGTGTGTGTGTGTGTGTGTGACATGTTAAATATGATTGAGAAAGATTGCATTGAAATAGCCTTGTACTGTAAGTATGCCTTTTAAAGAAAGCTTTTCAGTGGAAGAGATATTAAAGTGAAAAGGGTTTGCTTGTAGAATTTGGTCTTTCCGCGTCGTCTTCAGATCGGATGTATGCGAGGTGTCAAATATGCTTTAATTCTGAGTGACTGAGTGACTGCTTTGTCAGACTTGAGTCGCTGTGAGACGTACACTATAGTCACTATTTGGACAAGTAGACCCCGTCTGGGGTGTTGTACTGGGGTTATACTGTGGTTGTACTGAGGTTATACTGGGTTTATACTGAGGTTGTACTGGCGTTATACTGAGGTTGTGCTGGGGTTATACTGCCGTTATACTGGGGTTGTACTGGGGTTATACTGGCGTTATACTGGGGTTGTACTGGCATTACACTGAGGTTGTACTGGGGTTATACTGCCGTTATACTGAGGTTGTACTCGGGTTATACTGGCGTTATACTGGGGTTGTACTGAGGTTATACTGGGGTTGTACTGACGTTATACTGGGGTTGTACTGAGGTTATACTGGGGTTTTACTGAGGTTATACTGGGGTTATACTGTGGTTATATACTGGTGCTGTGCTGGGGTTGTACTGGGGATGTACTGAGGTTATACTGGGGTTGTACTGGCATTACAACCCCAGCACAACCTCTCCCAGTATAACGGCAGTATAACCCCAGCACAACCTCTACAACCTCTGCCTCTGCCTCTGCCGTATAACGGCAGTATAACCCCAGTACAACCTCAGTGTAATGCCAGTACACACACACACACACACACACACACACACACACACACACACACACAGACACAGACACACACACACACACACACACACACACAGACACACACACACACACACACCTAAATGCCATACGTGAGTCCGGATGAGGGACTCCTCTAATGGAGGAAAGGCTTTTAATGTAACTATCAATGCAACAAACACATGTCTGAAAGAACATGTATACATTCTGTGGATGTTTTGGGGTTGTATTGAGTTATACTAGGGTTATACTGGGGTTGTACTGAGGTTATACTGGGGTTGTACTGGCGTTATACTGGGGTTGTACTGGGGATGTTTTGGGGTTGTATTGAGTTATACTAGGGTTATACTGGGGTTGTACTGAGGTTATACTGGGGTTGTACTGCCGTTATACTGGGTTTGTACTGAGGTTATACTGGGGTTGTACTGAGGTTATACTGGGGTTGTACTGGCGTTATACTGGGGTTGTACTGAGGTTATACTGGGGTTGTACTGAGGTTATACTGGGGTTGTACTGGCGTTATACTGGGGTTGTACTGGGGATGTTTTGGGGTTGTATTGAGTTATACCAGGGTTATACTGGGGTTGTACTGAGGTTATACTGGGGTTCTACTGGCATTATACTGGGGTTGTACTGAGGTTATACTGGGGATGTTTTGGGGTTGTATTGAGTTATACTAGGGGTATACTGGGGTTGTACTGGGGATGTTTTGGGGTTGTATTGAGTTATACTAGGGTTATACTGGGGTTGTACTGGCGTTATACTGGGGTTGTATTGGGGATGTTTTGGGGTTGTATTGAGTTATACTAGGGTTATACTGGGGTTGTACTGGCGTTATACTGGGGTTGTACTGGGAATGTTTTGGGGTTGTATTGAGTTATACTGGGGTTATACTGGGGTTGTGCTGGGGCTGTGCTGGGGTTGTACTGATGTTATACTGGGGTTGTACTGAGGTTATAATGGGGTTGTACTGGGGTTATACTGGGGATGTTTTGGGGTTGTATTGAGTTATACTGGGGTTGTAATGGGGTTGTACTGGGGTTGTGCTGGGGCTGGGCTGGGTTATACTGGGGTTATACTGGGGTTGTACTGTTGAGTCGACAAGTTAGGGGATAAGGGGATAGATTCGCAGTATTTTCTGTTGCTGTAATTATAACCTATTTCATACTATCATTATCATGCAATTATTGTATTATTAAGCTAGTACTATTGTTATACACTAGATAGAGTATTAGTGGTATTCCATGTATCTGATTATAACACAAAGGCAGGTGCAGGTTTAGCCCAACCACAACACCACTGCCTGTCAACATTCTATTCATATGTTTCTATTTCTAAGTAAACTTGGCTACTGTTCTTTTCTATAATCCGATTGAAATAGATTAGTTGGTGGAGAACAGAGGGCTTTATTCATATAATATGATTATGTCACTGTACTATCCCCAATCGCCAATATATACCCTCCCACTTCAAAACAGACTCACAAGGCCTAGTAAACTGTTGGTGCCATGGAGAGATCTGAGGAAAGAAAAACTCAAATATTACAGCAGACATAACATTTGGATGTACTATTGTTCTTTCTATTTTTGACTATTTACTACCGCTGTAGAAAATTAATTAAGTGCCATGATTTCCCGGCTGTGTAGGTGGTAACTTGGGTCTCCTCTCTCTCTCATTTTCTCTCTCTCTGTCCTTCTCTCTTCCTCCCTCAGGACACAGGGTGAAGCTAGAGGATCCCCAGAAGATGCAGTTCTCTGATAGGCTGACAGAGATTGAGCGCTACCAGCGGGCCAGCCTGAGGATGGGGCCTGGTAACCCCCAGCCCCGGCCCATGCACCAGAGCCACCTGGGGCCCTCCACCCAGTCCCAGATACAAGGTAGGACCACTGACCACACAGGAACCCCTATCACACTGACTCTTTCACTCAGTCTGTCCCAATTCAGAGCTGCTCACTCATCACAAACACTCCACGTTCTGCTACAGTACTGTATAGAGGTTTGCACTACAAATGCCTCTCCCTAACTGTGACACATAATGAACTGACAGTGTTGCTCTAACTTTATCTCTATGGGCTGAGTTAGTCTGTATGTGGCAGGCTGAGGCCCCCATGTTGAGTTAGTCTGTATGTGGCAGGCTGAGGCCCCAGGTTGAGTTAGTCTTATGTGGCAGGCTGAGGCCCCAGGTTGAGTTAGTTTTATGTGGCAGGCTGAGGCTCCAGGTTGAGTTAGTCTGTATTTGGCATGCTGAGGCCCCAGGTTGAGTTTGTCTGTATGTGGCAGGCTGAGGCCCCAGGTTGAGTTAGTCTGTATGTGGCAGGCTGAGGCCCCAGGTTGAGTTAGTCTGTATGTGGCAGGCTGAGGACCCAGGTTGAGTTAGTTTTATGTGGCAGGCTGAGGCCCCAGGTTGAGTTAGTCTGTATGTGGCAGGCTGAGGACCCAGGTTGAGTTAGTTTTATGTGGCAGGCTGAGGCCCCAGGTTGAGTTAGTCTGTATGTGGCAGGCTGAGGCCCCAGGTTGAGTTAGTCTGTATGTGGCAGGCTGAGGCCCCAGGTTGAGTTAGTCTGTATGTGGCAGGCTGAGGCCCCAGGTTGAGTTAGTCTGTATGTGGCAGGCTGAGGCCCCAGGTTGAGTTAGTTTTATGTGGCAGGCTGAGGCCTCAGGTTGAGTTAGTTTTATGTGGCAGGCTGAGGCCCCAGGTTGAGTTAGTTTTATGTGGCAGGCTGAGGACCCAGGTTGAGTTAGTCTGTATGTGGCAGGCGGCGGCCCCAGGTTGAGTTAGTTTTATGTGGCAGGCTGAGGCCCAAGGTTGAGTTAGTTTTATGTGGCAGGCTGAGGCCCCAGGTTGAGTTAGTTTTATGTGGCAGGCTGAGGCCCAAGGTTGAGTTAGTTTTATGTGGCAGGCTGAGGCCCCAGGTTGAGTTAGTTTTATGTGGAAGGCTGAGGCCCAAGGTTGAGTTAGTTTTATGTGGCAGGCTGAGGCCCCAGGTTGAGTTAGTTTTATGTGGCAGGCTGAGGCCCAAGGTTGAGTTAGTTTTATGTGGCAGGCTGAGGCCCCAGGTTGAGTTAGTCTGTATGTGGCAGGCTGAGGACCCAGGTTGAGTTAGTTTTATGTGGCAGGCTGAGGCCCAAGGTTGAGTTAGTTTTATGTGGCAGGCTGAGGCCCAAGGTTGAGTTAGTTTTATGTGGCAGGCTGAGGCCCAAGGTTGAGTTAGTTTTATGTGGCAGGCTGAGGCCCAAGGTTGAGTTAGTTTTATGTGGCAGGCTGAGGCCCAAGGTTGAGTGCAACCCTCCCTGCTGATATGAGAGCCCAGACCTGGGGGAGGGTCCAGTACATTTACTGGCAGGGGCCGCTCACTCACGCCAGCTCTGTCCCCGGATGCCCTGCGTCGGTGAGGACCGGGGCCGCAGAGAGCAGGACGCAGGGTCCAGTCTGGGGCTAGGTGGAACCCTGATCCCTGCCAAACAGCCTGACTGGAGCACTGGGGCTGGTTCACCTCGTCACACTACAGCCTCAGGAATCTCACAGCCACCTGGTACCTCTGCAATCACGTCAGTCTCAGGCTGACTGGCTTAACAGGGCAGATCTGCAGTTGAGACAGTGGGGAGGAGGGGAATGTGTGTGTGTGTGTGTGTGTGTGTGTGTGTGTGTGTGTGTGTGTGTGTGTGTGTGTGTGTGTGTGTGTGTGTGTGTGTGTGTCTAATGGGAAAGGGGGTACGTGGGTGGAGGTTTGCTCACAGACATATGTCAGAGCTTCTGAACATGATGGCATGTCTGGAAGTGTGCAGACAAAACACTAATATGCACACACATATGCACACAGACACACACACAGACACACACACACACACACACACACACACACACACACACACACACACACACACACACTGTCCTCTCTCACCCACTCCCTAGTTCTCATGCAGGGGGTTAAGGCTGACAGTCAGAGTGAGGCTCCTTCCCAGTTAATGAGCCTATATCAGTGTGTTGTAAAGGTGTTTAGGAGTGTTTTGCTCTCTGTTGGTGGAAGTGTATCTCTCGGTACATGGGGTTTAGCCTTGTACTCCTGACTCACCACTGTAACCTAGATACACTATATATACAAAAGTATTTGGACACCCCTTCAAATGACTGGATTCTACATCTCCATAGACACACATTGGCAGTAGAATGGCCTTACTGAAGAGCTCAGTGACTTTCAATGTGGCACTGTCATAGGATGCCACCTTTCCAACAAATCAGTTTGCCCTGCTAGGGCTGCCCCGGTCATCTGTAAGTTCTGAAACGTCGAGGAGCAACAACGGCTAAGCCATGAAGTGAAGCCACACAAGCTCACAGAACGGGACCGCCGAGTACTGAAGTGCATAGCGCGTAAAAATCGTCTGTCATCGTTTGTAACACTCACTACCGAGTTCCAAACTGCCTCTGGAAGCAAGGTCGGCACAATAACTGTTCGCCAGGAGCTTCATGAATTGGGTTTCCATGGTGTCGGCTGGAGTGGTGTAAAAATCGCTGCCATTGGACTCTGGAGCAGTGGAAACACGTTCTCTTGAGTGATGAATAATGCTTCACCATATGGCAGGCTGATGGACGAATCTGGGTTTGGCTACCTGCCCCTATAAAGGTTGGTGGAGGAGGAATAATGGTCTGGGGCTGTTTTTCATGGTTTGGGCTAGGCCCCTTAGTTCCAGTGAAGGGAAATCTTAATGCTACATTATACAATGGCATTCTGAACGATTCTGTGCTTCCAACTTTGTGGCAACAGTTTGGGGAAGGCCCTTTCCTGTTTCGGCATGACAATGCCCCCAGTGCAAAAAGCTAGGTCCATACAGAAATGGTTTGTCGAAATCAGTATGGAAGAACTTGACTGGCCTGCACAGAGCCCTGACCTCAACCCCGTTGAACACCTTTGGGATGAATTGGAATGCCGACTGCGAGCCAGGCCTAATCGCCCAACATCAGTGCCGACCTCACTAATGTCTTTGTGGCTGAATGGGGGCAAGTCCCAGCAGCAATGTTCCAACATCTAGTGGAAAGCCTTCCCAGAAGAGTGGAGGCTGTTATAGCAGCAAAGTGGGGACCAACTCCATATAGATGCCAATGATTTTGGAATGAGATGTTCAACGAGCAGGTGTCCACATACCTTTGGTCATGTAGTGTAGCTGAGCTTAAACAACTCTGCTAATCAGCCAGTGCCATGGACCAGCAGGACCATGAGTAGTTAGCATCTATACAACTAAAGACAGTACTACTGTTACACATTTCTTGATGGTTTAAAGTTATTGTTCTGCACTTGAATGCGTGTTGTCTGCATTTGGAACGGCCCTGGCAGGTAAGCTTATCCAGATGGAATAACAGCGCCGTTAAAAAGTATTTGCTCCCTTTCTGATTTTCTCTATTTTTGCATATTTTTTATACTGAATGATATCTCATCTTCTAATATTAGATCAGTGGTGGAAAAAGTAAAGATACCTTAATAGAAAATGACTCAAGTAAAAGTGAAAGTCACCCAGTAAAATACTACTTGAGGAAAAGTCTAAAAGTATTTGATTTTTAATATACTTAAGTATCAAAAGTCCTTGTCCCATCGCGCTCTATTGAGTCCTTCTGGCAGGCCGGATGCACGCTGACTCGTGTTGCCAGTTGTAAGGTGTTTCCTCCAACACATTGGTGCGGTTGGCTTCCGGGTTAAGTGAGCAGTGTGTCAAGAAGCAGTGCGGCTTGGCAGGGTCTTGTTTCAGAGGACGCATGGCTCTCGACCTACGTCTCTCTTGACCTTCGCCAACTCCCGAGTCCGTACGGGAGTTGCAGCGATGGGACAAGACTGAAACTACCAATTGGATATCACAAAAAAGGGGTAAAAAGTAAACGTAATTTCTCAAATATACTGAAGTATCAAAAGTAATAGTAAAAGTCCTTTCAAATTCCTTTTATATAGCAAACCAGAGGGCACAATTCCAGGGGCACTCTCACTAGGCAGGTAGCCTAGTGGTTAGAGCGTTGGACTTGTACCCGAAAGGTTGGTAGATCGACTCCCTGAGCTGACAAGGTAAAAATCTGCCATTCTGCTCCTGAAAAAGGCAGTTACACTGTTCCTGGGCTGTCATTGAATATAAGGATTTGTTCTTAACTGACTTGCCTAGTTAAATATAGGCAAAACAAGCAAAGAAAACATTTGTGTTTAGTGAGTCCTCCAGATCAGAGGCAGTAGGGAAGTTCATTGGACCACTTTCCTGTCCTGTTAAGCATTCAAATGTATTGAGTACTTTTGGCTGTCAGGGAAAATGTATGGAGTAAAAAGTACATGATTTTCGTTCGGAATATAGTGAAGTAAAAGTAAAAGTAAAAGTTGTCAAAAAAAATCAATTGTAAAGTTAAGTACAAATACAAAAAAAACGACTTAACTAACTACTTTAAGTATGTTTACTTAAGTACTTTACACAACTGTATTAGATGAAGGGAACATGAGTTTACAAATAACAAAATCAAATTATATTTATTTTATTCATTTAATGAAATAAGTTTGTAATTGTTGTGTTTTTTGTTCACTCAGGTTCCCTTTATCTAATATTAGGTTTTGGTTGAAGATCTGATAACATTTTTGTGTAAAAAAAAAATGCAAAAGTAGAGAAAATTATAAAGGGGGCAAATACTTTTTCATGGCACAGTATCCATAAGGGCTTGCTAAATATCTCCACATTCTTCCTGTCTAGCAGGGCAGGTGTGCAGACAGCAGTGAGATGGCAAGTGAAGAAAGGCTCTGTGCTCTGCACTCGTCTGCCTAGCTGCAGGGGGATCAGTGCAGATCTTTATAAGCATGTCAGATCTCAAAGGCCTGCACCAATACAACACACACACACTGGGTGCACACACTCCTTCAGCACAGACACACCACATTCATGCGGCTCAGAGCTGCCAGGGATGAGATGCATAGAGCTCCAAACTGATTCCACACAACACCCGCCAGAGGCTAGAGGCCCTCTCTGAAGTGTGTGTGTTCATGTGCATGCGTTCGTGTGTGTGTAGACACAAGGAGGGGAGGACTGTACAATCACACACACCTTAATCTCTGGTATTACCACCATGACTGTGTAGCTCAGGGCTAATGCTAAAATAATCAAATAACAGTGGAGAGATGTTTTCCCTCCCCTTTCTACCTAGGCTTATATGTACCTTACATTTACACGTTTTGTTCATTTAGCAGACGCTCTTATCCAGAGCGACTTACAGGAGTAATTAGTGTTAAGTGCCTTGCTCATGGGAACATCGGCATATTTTTCACTTAGTCGGCTCGGGGATTCAAACCAGCAACCTTTCGATTACTAGCCACTAGGCTACCTGCCGCCAATGTACTGTACACTTTGACACAGATCACTGGGCATGGCCATGTACAGAATGTATTGTAGTCATGCTTAGACAACACACTAATACAAACCTAGCTCAAACTAAAATAGTCCCTTGGTAATACAGGGATGTATTTACATATAAACACGACACACACCTCTGCTTTTGGCAGCCATCGCAGAAAGAGTTGTATCTTGCAGATACATTTAGTCCTGGATCTGTTTGTTTGAGAATCACTGGGTAATAGATGAACACGTTAGAATGAAATGGATTCTCATCTTCGGATTGCTAAATATGTTTTCTATTATCTACACAGAAACCCAGAGTTTACAGCCGACAACAACAGGAAAAGATACAATGTAATCTCCTGCTAAAGCCCATTGCTTCATATAGTTTTCTGAGCCAGGAAATAGTGTCTGAGTTTTGTCGTCAACATAACACTTTTGAGACGTCTGCTAAACGCTGCCCTGGTTCCTCAGACGTACACACACATACAGAATACACACACACAGACACACACACACACAAAGTTACGTGCCAATGTTGCAAGCTCTGCTAGTGCTCCAGACAGACGGGATCATTAAGAGCTCATTACAGCACATGCAGTGACAGGATTCCAGCGCTCGGCTCACCACTTGTTTTTGTTCAGCCGTGGCCACAGGTGAGCCTGCTAGATGTGAAGAATTATCCTACGGGAGGGCATGTGGGAAGCTGTGTGTGTGTGTGTGGCTCTGCCAGAGCAGTCAAGCAAATCCCACACTCAGACAATCGGGTACCATACCATTTTATTCTGATTTTCTAAATGTGTATGTGTGTGTTCTAATGATATTCAGAGAATGCTGTCCATCTCCTTAAAGCACCCTGTGTATATTGTCTACAGTTTTTACCAGTCAAACCACACAGACAAAGAGGCAAAGATGTTGAAGATGTTAAGATTAAATGGAAAGAAAATTAGATTTCAGGGAGACGCTGCAAAAATAATCCTAGAGATTCCAGTAATCCTCATTCTCTTTTCTAAAGGAGGCACATTTAACCAGCCTCAGACTGCTTTAATAACAAGCTCCCCAGACCAGAGCTGTTCTTTTAACTTAAATGTGTTTTTAGAAGAAGAAAAAAGACAGTGGCAATTTAATCGTTGAATACAAAGTATTTTGCCTTTTGAGGCGGTATCATTTAACATGCTATTTGTTCCAACACCTGCGTTCCTAACTGGATGAATATCAGATACTAGCATAACTTTCCGCCATCTAGTCAAGTGCTCGCTGCTTTGATGAGGGCCCAAGAAACCTGCGTTGCTGAGGAGGTGTGTGTGTGTGTGTGTGATGGCTGTGAGTGATAAAACACACTCTGGTTGTATTAATGCTCTCACCCCGATGAGGGATCTAGTCTTAATGATTCTAGCAGAGCAGGAAACAAAGGACCACCTCCATGCTGCCCAGGACGATCCCATCTCAGCACCCTGTTAAGACCCCTCTAAAGACTGGCATGTCAGCAAGCCAGGAGACTGTAGTTCTGGGGTTATGGTAACCTCATCTCACATTAAATCAAGGCTAAGATAATACAAGAAGCTTCTCATTATGCTTCATAGAATGTACAGTATGATTCACAAGTTGGCATGCTAAGCCATTACATCTGGGAGATGTATATATGTGATATGTTACATGAAAACCATTTACTGGTGGTTACAGGAGATGCTGTGAAGTACTCCTCCAATACATCAAAACTGTTCCAATTGCAAATATCTGCAGCCATTCTACTGTGGTGAAATGTCTAACAGCTGAATCTATCCTGGATTCTCTCTGGTTGTGAAAATCCTGCTAGCTATAGTGAGGCCCTACCCCTCCTCCCTTGTCCACAGGGACCACACTGTTTACTCCACATAAACAAGATGGCTGGCCCCCTAAGCAAACGCCTGCGCCAGTCTCTATCACTAACAGCCCTGATCAGACCCAGAGCTCTTAACCGCTGGTCCAGTGTCAGATTTGATTTAATCCTCCTAATGGTAAATGTTAGGATGTGGAGTTGGGTAATCTGGATCTGTGTCTAGCTCAAGCCTCAAACCCACTCTAACAGCCAGCAGGACATGATCAACCAATTAGAACCAACAAAGAGTCACTGTGAGACACAACAAGCATGCCAGTCCCTGGAGCAGGCAACCAGGCACATTGCACATGCTTATAGATGGCAAGGCCATGTCTCTGTTTGGAAGTAGCAGATGTGGTTACTGGGTAGTTGTGTTGGTCTATGGGTCAGTGACTATATGTCAGGACAAGACGAGAGAGAGGTGACCATGCTGTGAGCCTGGTAGAAAGGCTGTTGGCTACAAGCTCCATTTGGGCATCAATGCATGCTGGTCCGTGCCAAACCTGTACAGGAAAGGAGCTCTATGGCCAAACGCAACCAAAACTAGCGGGAATCCAGACCAGCGACTAGTGATTCCGTTTTACTTTTAGAGCGCTGTATTTACATAATATGTCAAAGGCAACCATGGAGTTTATTTGTTATGGTGCCTAAGAGCTGCACTTGTGGTCACTCTATTTTTTTGACCTTAGGATGAATTACTCAAACTGAAAATGTTTTTGTTCACCAATAAAAAAATGTTCTCTTTTGAAGCCATCTCTCCACAGTCAAAAGAAAAAGCAAGTTTTTTACCAGACTCAACTGTTTGTGTTAGTTATAATTTAACATCAGAGCCGGGTCCAGTATTACATTTCAGCAATTACAGCCACTACATGTGTGCAATGAGCAGTCTCTATTGACTCTGAGGAGAGGGGAAAGGGAAGGAGGGAGGGTGCGGGGCACTCAAATAGAACGTAGGATTTTTCAGCCAATGTGTTTGTTTTTACTCATGTTAAAAGTGAGGGCTCAAAAGACATATAAAATGTCCCACATAGCTGAGCCAAGGCCATGTTCCTCCCCTCTCTGTCTCTCTCTCTCTCTCTCTCTAGCTCTCTCTCTCTCTCTCGCTCTCTCTCTCTCACTCTCTCTCTCTCTCTAGCTCTCTCTCTCTCTCGCTCTCTCTCTCTCACTCTCTCACTCTCGCTCTCTCTCTCTCACTCTCGCTCTCTCTCACTCTCTCCTTCTCTCTCTCTCTCTCTCGCTCTCTCTCACTCTCTCTCTCTCTCTCTCTCTCACTCTCGCTCTCTCTCTCACTCTCCCTCTCTGTCTCTCTCTCTCTCTCTCTCGCTCTCTCACTCTCTCTCTCTCTCTCTAGCTCTCTCTCTCTCTCTCACTCTCTCTCTCTCACTCTCTCTCTCTCTCTCTCTCTCTCTAGCTCTCTCTCTCGCTCTCGCTCTCTCACTCTCTCTCTCTCACTCTCGCTCTCTCTCTCTCACTCTCGCTCTCTCTCTCACTCTCTCCTTCTCTGTCTCTCTCTCTCTCGCTCTCTCCTTCTCTGTCTCTCTCTCTCTCACTCTCTCCTTCTCTGTCTCTTTCTCTCTCTCTCCGTCTCTCTCTCTCTCTCCTTCTCTGTCTCTCTCTCTCTTCTTCTCTGTCTCTCTCTCTCTCCTTCTGTCTCTCTCTCTCCTCTGTCTCTCTGTCTCAATCTCTCTCTCTCTCTCTCCTCTGTCTCTCTCTCGACTCTCACATTTTCTTTCTTCGTAGCGACGCCTAGGGCCTAAGTGAAACAGGAAGCCAGCACAAGCCCGGCATTCACTGTGTCTCAATGACACGCTTCATTGCGCCAGGCGCATTACATGTCTCTGAGGCGCTGCCGGATCCGGAGTCACGAGGAAGAACGCCATCTTGGTTCGAAATGTCTCAGCAGACGCCCTTTCATCTCCAACTGCACTTCAAATGCAGATTGTGTGTTTATTTGTGTCCTCCCAGCCATCAGTGGCGCTGCCCCAAAAACGTTAATATTTGTGACGCAGCCGTTGTCTCCTACCAATCCTGCACCTACCCCTTACCCCCTAATCTCTGGCCCCGCCCGGGGGCCGAGCCTCTTATTAACAGGGGTAATCTGTGCTGCTGGTATTGACGTTGTCCACAGGCCAATCAAAATATTTTTTTTCAATGTTTATTTTCTTGAGCGAATTGCACCAGCTGCTTCGAAGCCTTTCTGAATAACCCCATTTATGTGTAAGAATTTCCCATTGTGGGGCGAAGCTCGGAACCTCTCAGTGGCTGAGTGCTGATCTGGGCCTTTGGAGAGGAAGTAGAGTAGCTCCGAGGGTGAGAGAGCTTCTACACACCTCAGCCCCAGCCAGCCTGGGCCCAGTGTGGGCATAGGTGAACAACCCCTCCCCTCCACCTCCTCTCCCTGTTCCTGGCCCCTCTCAAGGTCAGGATCACCACTGCTAATATAGCGGTTAGGATGTTGTTCCTCACCTCATACTGTAGCGTAGTGTTACTGTAGCAGGATGAGGGCCAGGGACATGACCAGAGTACTCTCCAGGCCTTAGTTACTGTATGTTAATGGAAAACTGCCATGCAAATATGTATGCCTATGAATCTGTATGTGTACTAGTGTTTATGAGAATGTTTGTGCGTTGGTGTGTGTGTGTGTGTGTGTGTGTATGTGGCACAGTATGAGAGGCGTGGCGAGCAATAAAAGATGTCCATGATTAACTGTCTGATAAAAGAGGCATGAAATATACAGAGAGGGGATAATTGAGGAGGCTTGGACTACATATACACATCACCTGAGACAATTCACACTATATAACATCTTCAAGAACAGCTAAGGACAACATTTGACGCATTCTGTTTCATAATTGTACATTAATAGATAAAACTGTCATACAAATATAATAACAGGAGATATATGACAGTGTCTCTATGAATCTGTATGTGTACTAGGGTTTGTATGAGAATGTTTGTGCATGTGTGTGTGTACAAGCATGGGTGTTTGAGGTCCATGGTTCGTGCAGGTTGGCTTGTAACAACTGCCCCATCTCAGACCGAGAGCAAACAGACACTATTTGCATGTCAAATTGTCAGCCTCCTGCGGTGTGGCCGTTGAGTGTGAACCAGGGTCCCACGCGCTGCGCCAGTAGGGATTCTTCTCTCCCTGACAGGCTGACTGGACAGGCCAACAAAGGCCTCACACCTCTGCTCACCAGCCCCTTGAGAGACCAAAATATTCTTGTTAGCTCCAACAACCCATCAGCCCTGCTTTCCCAGGCCCTCTCTCCAGTCTCACTCCAGTGAGAGCTCCCCCTCTGCCCTCCTCTCTGCTCAGTCAGCACAGACAGACCTGTCACAGGTAGACAGTTCCCCAAACATGTTGAAGGCTTTTTTAGGGCATTGAGGAGATGGGAGATTAGCTACACTCCCCTCACTCAAACTCATTAAGTGCACATAACTACAGAATCATAACCTGAAACAATTATCTCTAAATACCTTGTACTTGTACTGTGCACCAGAATTAGAAACACTCAAGCTATGAGATTTTTGTCATACCGCACAGAATCAGTACCTGCCCAGGCTACAGTATTAGCAGGCTAGTGTCATGTCTAAATTCTCCTTAATTAACACATAATATCTGTGTTCATTGCAGCCCTGTGGTCTGACCAGATTGACCCACCAGCTCTGAAGACATGCAAAGTGGAGGACGACCTCAGATGGTCAAGTAAGAGAGATATAATATATACTCTGCCCTGGGTCCTATCCTCCTAAACTCATCTGAATCGTCTTTCTTCTCACTTGTGCTTTCTCTCCATTCGTTTTTTTTCTCTCTCTCTCACTCTCTCTCTCTCTCACTCTCTCTCTCTCTCTCTCTCTCTCTCTCTCTCAACAGTAGGAAGTAAACAAACATTCTGCTCTCCTTAGATGACCCCGAATTTTTGCATGTGTGCGCAGGCCAGTATGGCAAGATGTTTGCAAGTGTTGTTTGTTGGTTTCTGAGGCTCAATCATAACATGCCAGGCCCAATCATGGCACAGTATAAGAGGTGTGGCGAGCAATAAGAGATTACCATAATTACCAGTCTTGGACTTCATATACATATCACCCAAGACAATTCACACAATATAACCTCTTCAAGAGGATCTAAGGACACAAATTGAGAAATTCTGCGTCATAATTGTACATCAATAGTTAATCAAACATTTTTCTGACACAGTGCAATGAATATAGAGATCTTGGAAAAGCTCGAACTATGGGTATGGCAATGGGTGTTCCACTCATTGTGACATTTTTGGGAATGTGTTTCGGTTTGCCCTCAGGGCTCTGGATCCCAGAACATTCCAGAACACCCCGTCGCTCCCCTCTCCCTCCCTCCCTGCTTCCCTCCATCATGGTGTTTTGGCACTCTTCTTCTCCTGCCTCACGGCCACTCAGCCACCCACCCGTCCTCTTCCCAGAAACCACCGCACCAGACCTGCTGAGTCATCTGCTCACACACCCTTCCATGTTACTCCTAGATGCTCCTTGTACTCACACACCCTTCTGTAGGACTGATCAGTTGGGCTTGCTGGAAGTTTTCAATACGTTTGATGAGGAAAGCCCCTGGGGTAAAACAGTATTTTAGGTGTGACTGTCAGTGATTTCCAAAAACAACAGAGCAGTTTCATCATTTTCCCCTGATTTAGAATGAGGAGATGGAATGTATAGATTGGCAAATTCCCTTGCCAGATATTCATTTCAGAGCAAGATATTCACAAAGGTGTGAAAAGTAGAATTGACGTTTGATGGGGACTATTGTTATTGAGGTTGAGGTCCCAATGTCTAATCATGAAATTCCAACCCAATTCCAAAGAGACTGAAATAGAAATAAATTAGTACGACAATAAATAATACATAGGAGTGTACATGCCACCTGGCCAGAGCTTGCAAACTCTTTAGCAATAATAAATATTAATAGAACCCATCCAGGTAATTTAGTTATCCAAACTCCTAAATCATATCTGGTTCGTTGATACATTAGGAAAATCTTTGTGTTTTATCATCACAAACTCCCTAATGCCTCGATCGTGTTGCTAGTGATAAATAGGACCATGCAAAACTTGCTTGGCTCACATGTTACAGTGGCTACCATGGATAGGTCTTTGGGGTTGTTGACGTGTTATTCTATTTGCATCAGATGCGAAGCTCTGACCCCAAGGCCTAAGCGCTTATACAAACATCTACAGATCATTTGTGTTCATTTGTGTCTCCTATTCTTTGGCTTGTGGACCAACATTATTTGCCTGGCTTTGTATTGCTTGGCCATACTGATGTCAGCTGTGACCATCCTTGTAGCATTTGGTCAAAAATAAAAACTATAAAAACTCTCATCACATCTCAAATCAGTGATGGTCTGGGAAGCATGGGACAGTCACTTGTCTCTGGCTGCGGTCTGAGGGGGGAGATGAAAGGAGAAGAGATCTATCTCTCCATCTATCTATCTCTGGGCCAGCCTGATCTGAGGTTTTCTCCCTCTCTTTCCCACCTCTCCGCTCATTTCCTTGAGACACCATTCCCTGGGTGCTATTTTTCGACGTTTGCATTCAGAGTAAACATTTCACAGGTGAGCACCTGGATTTGCATCCCTTCACCCCTCCACACACACCTCGCTGGCGGCCTCTGCTCTCCCTTATGTTAACAACCAAAATCAGTTTCTCCCATAAGCAAATGAGGCAAACCTCCCTCCGTATCTGGGTTACACGCTTGACTGTGGACTAGTGGACCTCAGAGAGAGAGAGTGTGACAGCGAGAGAGAGAGAGAGAGAGAGAGAGAGCGAGAGAGCGAGAGAGAGAGAGAGAGAGTGTGACAGCGAGAGAGAGCGAGAGAGAGAAAGAGAGAGAGAGAGAGAGTGTGAGAGAGAGAGAGAGAGAGAGAGAGAGAGAGAGAGAGAGAGAGAGAGAGTGTGTGACAGCGAGAGAGAGAGAGAGAGAGAGAGTGTGAGAGAGAGAGAGAGAGAGAAAGAGAGAGAGTGTGTGACAGCGAGAGAGAGAGAGAGAGAGAGAGAGAGAGAGAGAGTGTGACAGAGAGAGAGGGAGAGAGAGAGAGAGAGAGAGAGAGAGAGAGAGAGAGAGGTTTCCCCCGCCCTGCTGTGTGGCAGAACTCAATATGGGAGCACGCACACAAGCAAGGGAGTGAGGGAAAGGGAGGAACGCGCTAGAACACTGTGTTCTCTTAAAAAAACTTGATTCCAAGCCACCACTTTTAGAGTGGGAACATCACAGACGGTGGGCCGCGCCAGCCAGCCCTCTGGGGTTCATCCCCTCTCATGTCCCTGCAATTTAGTCAACACGTTTCAGCTGAGCCTAATGGAGATCATGTGTGGGGTGGGCCCCTGCTACCAGCTAGGCCCCGTCAGGACCCTGTGCCATAGATCCACCACTCCTCCTCCCCAGTCCTGCGGCAGAGCCTAGGGCCTAGGTCTATACCTAGCTGGCAGAGAGAGGAGGAGGGGGCTGTGTGTGGATTAGGGTAGCAAACAGGGTGAATAGAAAAAGAAGATTGCAAAACTGTGGTTATGTTTGTGAGTATGGCGTTGTTTATCTAACCCTCTCCTCTAGGGGGAGCCGCTGAACTGCTGAGAGGGGAACGGTTGTGGTGGGTGCTCTCTGGCTGGCCGACCGCCAAGGTTGTGACACAACACAACCCCATTAAGGTGTTTTGATAAGTGTCCAGTTGAGTTTCACTTGACGAAATACAGGAGCCTGTCCCCGCCACAATTTAGTCAACACGATTCAACTGGCGACAATTAAATAGAGATCATGTGTGGGGTGGGCCACAACCACCAGAGCCATCAAGTCCCCGTGCCACAAATCCCAGCTCTACCCTAAAGCATATATTCAGCAGGAAGAGACAGAGAGAGAGAGACAGGGGGGGCTGACTCCACTTCTCCCGAATCGACAGCAGCTGAAGTTTTGGATTTTCCTTGCGTGAAATCAGATATGGGGCCCGACTCCGGGGCCTGCTAGACTCTGGAAAAAGAAACAGACCCCTAACCCTCCTCATGCACCCCCCTTATCCGGAAAATAAGAGAATTTCAACTGCAGAAAATAAACGTGTCTCTGTAAAAAATGAAGCATAAGCCATGGAAATTACAAAGGAACAGATTTTTTTTGTTGCTGAAAATATACCCAGTTCTCCAGACGTAGGGGAAAGACATTTCAACAAGACTGTGGCACGCAAGTTCAGCATCCTACCCCCTCAGGGCTGTGGCGTGCAAGCGCTTGCTGTTTCACAAATACAGAATGTCTTGGGAGAGGTTGAAGGTAGCTGAAGGATGGGACTAAAAAAAACAAAAGAGAACTATTGTAAAATATACTGTGTCAGTAAAATGTGTATAGTATGTGTAAGCTGGAAGTAGATGCCTAAGTGTTGTTGTCTATTAGTTTACTCCAATTAGGGGAGGGTGGTGGGTTTAGGGGAAATTATAAAGGAAGATATATTAAAAATATATTTTATTTACAGTGCATTCTGAAGGTTTTCAGACCCCTTGACTTTTTCCACATTTTGTTACGTTACAGCATTATTCTAAAATTGATTCAATTGTTTTTTCCCTCAAATAAATCTTCACACAATACTCCATAATGACAAAGCAAAAACAGGTTTTTATCATTTTTTGCAAATGTACTAAAAATAAAAAACAGAAATATCACATTTCCATAAGTATTTAGACCATTTACTCAGTACTTTGTTGAAGCACCGATTACAGCCTCAAGTCTTCTTGGGTATGACACTACAATCTAGGCATACCTGTATTCTTCTCTGCACATCCTCTCAAGCTCTGTCAGGTTGGATGGGAAATGTCGCTGTCTCTCCAGAGATGTTCAATCAGGTTCAAGTCCGGGCTCTGGCTGGGCCACTCAAGGAAATTCAGAGACTTGTCTCGAAGCCACTCCTGCATTGTCTTGGCTGTGTGCTTAGGGTTGGTGTCCTGTTGGAAGGTTAACCTTTGCCCCAGTCTGAGTTCCTGAGTGCTCTGGAGAAAGTTTTCATCAAGGATCTCTCTGTACTTTCCTCCGTTCATCTTTCCCTCGATCCTGACTAATCTCCCAGTCCCTGCTGCAGAAAAACATCTCCACAACATCATGCTGCCACCACCATTCTTTACCGTAGGTTTGCTTCCTCCAGATGTGATCCTTGGCATTCTGGCCAAATAGTTCAATCTTGGTTTCATCAGACCAGAGAATCTTGCTTCTCATGGTCTCAGAGTCTTTAGGTGCCTTTTGGCAAACTCCAAGCGGGCTGTCATGTGCCTTTTACTGATGAGTGTCTTCTGTCTGGCCACTCTACCATAAAGGCATAATTGGCTAAAGTGCTGCAGAGATGGTTGTCCTCCTGGAAGGTTCTCCCATCTCCACAGAGGAACTCTGGAGCTCCGTCCGAGTGACCATCGGGTTCTTGGTCATCTCCCTGACCCTGAACGTAAAAAAAAAATGCAAAATGGAAGGGGTCTGAATACTTTCCGAATGCACTATATATACAGTTGAAATCGGAAGTTTACATACACCTTAGCCAAATACATTTAAACTCAGTTTTTCAAAATTGCTGACATTTAATCCTTTTAAAAAATTCCCTCTTAGGTCAGTTAGTATCACCACTTTATTTTAAGAACGTGAAATATCAGAATAATAGTAGAGAGAATTATTTATTTAAGCTTTTATTTCTTTCATCACATTCCCAGTGGGTCAGAAGTTTACAGACACTCAATTAGTATTTGGTAGCATTGCCTTTCAATTGTTTAACTTGGGTCAAACGTTTCGGGAAGCCTTCCACAAGCTTCCCACAATAAGTTGTGTGAATTTTGGCCCATTCCTCCTGACAGAGCTGGTGTAACTAAGTCAGGTTTGTAGGCCTCCTTGCTCGCACACGCTTTTTCAGTTCTGCCCACAAACTTTCTATAGGACTACGGTCAGGGCTTTGTGATGGCCACTCCATTACCTTGACTTTGTTGTCCTTAAGCCATTTTGCCACAATTGTGAAAGTATACTTTGGGTCATTGTCCATTTGGAAGACCCATTTGCGACCAAGCTTTAACTTCCTGACTGATGTCTTGAGATGTTGCTTCAATATATCCTCGTAACTTTCCTACCTTATGATGCCATCTATTTTGTGAAGTGCACCAGTCCCTCCTGGAGTAAGCATCCCCACAACATGATGCTGCCACCCCCATGCTTCACGGTTGGGATGATGTTCTTCGGCTTACAAGCCTCCGCCTTTTTCCTCCAAACATAACGATGGTCATTATGGCCAAACAGTTCTATGTTTGTTTCATCAGACCAGAGGACATTTCTCCAACAAGTACAATCTTTGTCCTCATGTGCAGTTGCAAACCATAGCCTGGCTTTGTTATGGCAGTTTTGGAGCAGTGGCTTCTTCCTTGCTGAGTGGCCTTTCAGGTTATGTCGATATAGGACTCATTTTACTGTGGATATAGATAATTTTGTACCTGTTTCCTCCAGCATCTTCACAAGGGCCTTGGCTGTTG
Source organism: Oncorhynchus kisutch (assembly GCF_002021735.2). Classification (NCBI taxonomy): domain Eukaryota; kingdom Metazoa; phylum Chordata; class Actinopteri; order Salmoniformes; family Salmonidae; genus Oncorhynchus; species Oncorhynchus kisutch. The sequence goes on from NC_034180.2 coordinate 37,001,147, forward strand.
TTCTGGGATTGATTTGCACTTTTCGACACCAAAGTACTTTCATCTCTAGGAGACAGAACGCGTCTCCTTTGAGCAGTATGAGGCTGCGTGTTCCCATGGTGTTTATACTTGCGAACTATTGTTTGTACAGCTTACTTAACATGGTACCTTCAGGCATTTGGAAATTGCTCCCAAGGAAGAACCAGACTTGTGGAGGTCAACAATTTTTTTTCTGAGGTCTTGGCTGATTTCTTTTGATTTTCCCATGATGTCAAGCAAAGAGTCACTGGGTTTGAAGGTAGGCCTTGAAATACAGCCACAGGTACACCTCCAATTGACTCAAATGATGTCAACTAGCCTATCAGAAGCTTCTAAAGCCATGACATAATTTTCTGGAATTTTCCAAGCCGTTTAAAGGCACAGTCAACTTCGTGTATGTAAACTTCTGACCCACTGGAATTGAGATACAGTGAATTATAAATTAAATAATCTGTCTGTAAACAATTGTTGGAAAAATGACTTGTGTCATGCACACTGTAGATGTCCTAACCAACTTGCCAAAACTATAGTTTGTTAAAAATACATTTGTGGAGTGGTTGAAAAACTAGTTTTAATAACTCCAACCCTGTATATACAGTACCAGTCAAAAGTTGGGACAAACCTACTCATTCAAGGGTTTTTCTTTATTTGTACTATTTTCAAATGAGTTGGTTTGTCCAAACTTTTGACTTGTACTGTGTATTTTCTATGCCATCCAAATCCACATTTTACACTGAACCCATCAACACCAAATCAAGTGGAATCAGACAGTGTGTGTGTGTGTGTGTGGCAAGTAACTACGTCACACCTGTTGTATTCACAATGTCTCTTTTAAGCCACTGAAGCTCAGGACAAGGAAGTCAAAGTCAAACAAATTCTAGAGCATACATTGCATACCTACATTCCCACCTTACCCAGTATCAAACTGCCACTACTGCTTATGTACAAAAAATCAGCTACAAACAGACAGAACATTATGCAGCCCATTAGCCTATGTACAGTTCATCTAGATAAAATGTATGCCACTAAACTACAGGAGGTTGGTGGCACCTTAATTGGGGAGGAAGGGCTTGTGCTAATGGCTGGAGCGGAATTAGTGGAATGGTATCAGCTACATCAAACATATGGTTTGATGCCGTTCCATTTGCTTGATGAAAGCCATTATTATGAGCCGTCCTCCCCTCAGCAGCCTCCACTGCACTAAACCGTGTGCAATTGCAAGATAGCAAGATGGGGAGTCTTACGCCACTTCACAATAACTGGCACACCTGCATGTTGCACGCCTCGGTAACCGAAGGCCACGTGTCTGGTTTCCGTGGGGTTCATTATTAATTGCTGCATGACAAATTTAAGGTTATAAAAAGTATAGGCAAACGATCATATTTTTCGATCCTTGCAGTGTACAGTAACGACAGTTGGCCTACTTAATGAAACATAGCTTTGGCAGGATGCTATTAGGCTACAATGCAAATTGCGCCAGTCTTGTAAAATCTTGGCCAACTATAACTGTTTTAGGTAGTAATGTAACCCTAATTTATTGACTTAATTATCTATCACTTTCTGTGAGGGCCCATTGCTAAAGAATCGAGTTACAATGACGTTCCTTTCTATATAGTTTAATTCGAATAGTAGCTGTAGTAGCTGTAGCACATAATTGACTCAGGTGAATCCCCCGCGCAGGTGAGCATGGGGAAAGGTATTGTCAGAATAAAAGTCCCTGACATAAAGTCTAAATGGTGACACTATAATAAAAGTCTCAGAATTCTGATTATAAAACATATTTCTTATTCCAAAAACCTGGCTACAGTAACAACAAACCAGTCAGACAGTACTCAGAGATGAGTGACAGTTATCAGGTGTTCTATGGCTCCCGTTGGCCTACTCCCATTGGCCTCCAATAGGTGATTGACTGCCGCACCCTGAGCAAACCTTCATTCTTGACTGCCTGCCAAAGAGAAATTAAACTGATCAAGAGAGCGATATTAAACTGCCGTTTATTGGTTTACGGAAGCCTACATCACACAGAATGAAGAAAAAAAAACGAATCAAATGTTTGTCTGTCACATTAATCAGCTGATGCTGTCACTGTTGTCAATATTGGTAATTGTAAGTGGAGCCCCACTGGGCATAAACTGGTTGAGTCAATGTTGTTTCCACATCATTTCAACCCCCCAAAATCTATGTGATGTGGATTTGCAATAAGTGAATTTCATATTTTTTTCATCCAACTTTTTTTTCACCTTTATTTAACCAGGTAGGCTAGTTGAGAACAAGTTCTCATTTGCAACTGCGACCTGGCCAAGATAAAGCATAGCAGTGTGAGCAGACAACAAAGAGTTACACATGGAGTAAACAATTAACAAGTCAATAACACAGTAGAAACCAAAGGGGGAGTCTATATACAATGTGTGCAAAAGGCATGAGGAGGTAGGCAAATAATTACAATTTTGCAGATTAACACTGAATGATCAGATGGTCATGTACAGGTAGAGATATTGGTGTGCAAAAGAGCAGAAAAGTAAATAAATAAAAACAGTATGGGGATGAGGTAGGTGAAAAAGGGTGGGCTATTTACCAATAGACTATGTACAGCTGCAGCGATTGGTTAGCTGCTCAGATAGCTGATGTTTGAAGTTGGTGAGGGAGATAAAAGTCTCCAACTTCAGCGATTTTTGCAATTCGTTCCAGTCACAGGCAGCAGAGTACTGGAACGAAAGGCGGCCAAATGAGGTGTTGGCTTTAGGGATGATCAGTGAGATACACCTGCTGGAGCGCGTGCTACGGATGGGTATTGCCATCGTGACCAGTGAGCTGTGATAAGGCGGAGCTTTACCTAGCATGGACTTGTAGATGACCTGGAGCCAGTGGGTCTGGCGACGAATATGTAGCGAGGGCCAGCCGACTAGAGCATACAAGTCGCAGTGGTGGGTGGTATAAGGTGCTTTAGTGACGAAACGGATGGCACTGTTGATTTGACGTTGACAACTCAACCAACTGTAAATCAAAACTAGACGTTTGACTGACATCTGTGCCCAGTGGGTCCTTTATGGGTTAACTATGTCTGATTCAACAGGTAGACTAGCTGAAGGCCTAGGTGCATACATTAAGTGCATGGTGTGTGCAGTCATGTCCTCATCTGTCCTTGTCTGCGCCTATCAAACCCAGATACTACAGTACAGTAGGTGGCAGCAGATGAATGAGAAGACTGAGACACATACACACACAGCTCATGTTGTGTTTGGAAAGAACTGCCAGATCAGCCTAACCCTGCAGTCATGCCTTGGTTTTTGTGGGGCAGTATGGTGTTGTGCTTAAGGAAATAAACTGGTGACAGGAGCTGCTCCAAATCCCAGCGAGGAAAACTGCAGCGTCAAACACTTGAGCATGATCTGAATTTCCTCTGTCAGTTGAATAAATTAGGGAATGCGTGGCTGGGAAATTTGACTCAAAACAGCTGGCTTTTGTGTACTGTGTTACCTATGCGACTACACTTCAGGATAGTTTAGCGCTGACTGGTCTGTGACATTGATCCGGTTTGGTTACTTTTACAAAATACACAAATACATAGAACACACACATTCTCTCTCTGACTCTCTCTCTTTCTCTTTCTTTTTCTTTCTCTCTCTCTACCACTCTTTTTCACCAACTTGGTCTCAGAGCATTTCATATTATTCTGTACGTAAATCCGAGACACTCCATATCATAGGTTGGAACCTACATAATTTTCCAATCATTGCATTCTGAACAGAATGACAATTAGTTTTTGTTTCGTTCCACTGTTCCAACCAGCCAAATAAAGTTCTGAACCCCCCAAAAAGTTCCCGGTTTATATCGCATCTTTCTGTTTCTTTTTGAACCTGTGAAATCAACCTTTTTTACATTTAGCTCATTGAATTACTTCCCCAATCAGTACGGATAGAGTAGGCTAGTTGTTTACACGCGTGATGGACAGTGTAGCCTATGGCACAACATGCAACTGAAATTTTGCGGGTGGGGAGAGAGCAAGAGAGAGTTGAGGAGGAGGCTTGAAGCACTGGGCACATTGTTAAGACATGCATTATCTGAATTAGGTCCACATAATTATACCTAGGAGGAGTGGTTTCTATGGAGGTACTTTGAATGTCCTTTGAGCTAGCTAGCTAACAAGTTGTGTGTGTGTAGAGCGGTAGCAGAATTAAAAACACATCTAACCTTTTTGTAGTTAATAAATCCAACTTGAAACGTGATAACTAGGCCTGTAATATCCTTAACTAGCATTGAAAGAGTTAATCCATTATTTTCTAGCTAATTAAAAAAGTCTATGCTTCGGAGGGGGGAGGAGAGGTAGCCTAAACACGCACACACACAGGCAAATATTCTTAGCTTGCAGACAGACACTGGAACAAGTTTCTGAGTGACAGAGTGAAGACAATGCATAGGCACTTTTTTGTGCTTTGTTGTGGAAGTAGAAAAAAAACTGGAACTTAAAAGAACATTATTAACCGTTTCCCATGCTTTTAAAAGAACTGTTCTCTTCTGGAACAGTATGGATCAGTTTTGTTCCAGGTTCTGTTTCTGTTACTTGAAAATCTTTGTTATTTTATGCTTTTCGGTTTCTTGAACCAGTTCCAACCCCTGGTATGTATTCATTTCTGGATGTCCATCCTCCATTTAGTATGATATGTTCCAAATTGCAATTCCTATGATATGTTAAGAATTACAATTTGTTGTGGCTAGTTTTAGCTAGGTGGCTAATGCTAACATTAGCTAGGTGGCTAACGTTAGCTAGGGTTAAGGTTAGAGTTAAGATTAGAGTTAGAAGTTAGGTTAAAGCGTTAAAGTTAGGAGTTAGGTTCAATGGTTAATGTTAGGGCAAGGGTTAGCTAAGTAGTTGCAAAGTAGCTAAAAAGTAGTCAGTAGTTGCAAAGTTGCTAATTAGCTAAAGTTGTCCATGACGAGATTCGAACATGCAACCTATGGGTTGCTAGATGTTCGCGTTATACGCTTACGCATCCAGCCTGACCAATCACCCTCCTTTCGTTTTTGACTTAAGTAATCTTCTGTCTTATGTAACCATACCAAATGTAACATATTACACTCATTTGAGTGTCTTGGATTTACATATACTATGTAACATCTAGTCTATGAGACCGGGCTGCTCTCTCCCTCTCTCCCCCTATTTGTGTCTGAATGTGACGGTTATCTCTGTAGTTTCCTGTTCCCTCTCTTCAGTGTGATTTATGTAGAATTACACAACAGCCCACAATGCACAACAAGCTCTCAGTGTTAGCCCCTTTTAATTATTCGAAATAACAGAGAATGATGTTACTGTAGGTTCCTCTGGTTTAGCTGGAATGGTTGTGTAGGAGGACTGGGAGCATTCTGAGGTTGAGGACTCTCTCATAACTTCACAGATCTATTTGCTGATGTGCTGTCACAGCTTCATGACTGTTACTGACCTGTTACTGTCAGTTCATTACTTCTAACTAGATAGTGTTTGCAGGGTTGTAGATCTACACTGTCAGTTGGGGACGTGGTACTTTACTACAGCTTCCTGTCAGTGGAATGAATTCTGACTCTCCCTATCTCACTTTGACTCTGAAACATTTTCATGGGCGGGTCATGTATGACATCTATGTGCACCAGGAGTCCCTAAACCAAATGTGTTGTTTCTCTCTCCCTCTCTCAGGTCCCACCGCTGATCTCTTCCCCCAGAGGACCTCCTTCCCCTCTCTGTCCCCGCTGACTGACCCCCGTTTCTCAGACCCTCGTATGCACTACCCAGGAGCCTTCACCTACTCAGCCAACCCCTCCAGCACGGGCATCGGAGGCCTCAGTGTGACGGGAATGTCTGCCTCCTCCCGCTACCACACCTACCTGCCCCCGCCCTACCCAGGCAACCAGAACCAGGGAAGCCACTTCCAGTCCAACTCCTCCCCCTACCACCTGTACTACGGCACCGGGTCCGGCTCCTACCAGTTCTCCATGGTGGGCCCGGGCGGGACCGGGGGTGAGCGCTCCCCCAGCCGCCTGCTGCCCTGCTCGGGGGCCTCAGCCTCTGGAGTTGGCAACAGCCTGATAATCCAGGGCCTGAGCAACCAGAGCGAGGGGGTGGAGGCGGATGGAAGCCACAGCAACTCCCCTACGACCATGAGCGGGTCTGGACGCATGGACGAATCTGTCTGGAGGCCCTACTGACTGTTAGACAACTAGAGGAAATGTAGGACAGAGAAGAGAGAGAGAAAGCAAAAGTCAAGAAGTTATATGAAACAAAAAAAGATGAATCCTTCCCCAAAAAATAAATGTTGCATGTTTGTCTTTTATTTATCCCGCACTCGCTTCGTACCATTTTCCTAGTTGACCAAAGACATTCAATGTCTGTCAGAATGCCATGGCCAGAGGTGGCCTTTATGAAGGCCATGGGTACACCCTGCACTGTGACAGGGACTATTCTCTGAGACTCTGAAAGCCATACAAATCTCATTATTTTAAATTGATGAGTAAGAACTGCAAAATAACTGCAAATAGATGTTATGGTGTTAGAACAAATAAGCCATAGTAATATACTGTATCAGGTTCTTCTGAAAAACAGGTACAACATGCATACCATAGACTATGAAAAGGCTAAACTTTCACATCCATTCATTCTATGCAGCTGATGAACGGTAAAAATGCAAGTGCTATTGTGGCTGATCCGACAACGAGACCAAAACTATCCTTATCCCTCAGATAAGGGATACCTTTCTTGGAGTTACGAGCTAAACATCCAGAACAGTGACTGTACTGCCTCAACGGCCTTTGACTGTTATGTGAAAACAGAAGTCAAACAGGATGTTTGCTTCACATGACTCAGAAACTGCCCACGATGACTTGTGGCTGTATTGCTAATGTATACATGTCAATTGATCCTGAAGCTTTTATTTTGTGAGCGGTTTGGAGATTCATCCATCAGTCCATGAAAGATCACCAAGAACAATCCATCGTCTCAAAGTAGTTATGCATTGCTTGAAAATTGCATTTATTATCTATACTAGGATGGATCAGTCCTTGGAGGTACAGTAAGCAATGCTTATTCAAAATGAACAACATTATGTATTTGAGTGAAACTCCCCTGTAAAGTCGTTAATGTATTGATCATCTATGTAGCAGAACAATAGCTGATATTCTGAGGACTGTCCAGGACTTTAGCAGAGAAGAGGTTTTTTGAAGCAGGAATTTTATGGATTCCTGTCTTTTTAGTTTCTTGGACTGTTCTCTTTATTTGTACTTATGGTAGGCCTATATATTTCTTCATTGTGTCTGCAAACTGTTCTAGTGTAGTATGTCTGAACTAGATAATACAGCTGACTTTTTTTATATTTATTTGAGCCAAATTTGAGAAAATGTTCACTTATGCCCAAAAACATTTAGCATTTCTCTCTACCTTATCTTTTTTATATAAATATTTTGTTTATTTGTTGTTTAATATAAAATTTGAATTTGTGTAATATATTTCTTCTAAATTATGAAAAAAACTAAACTTTTAATGTTATTATTTTGTATTTCAATGTAGCTTCGATGCACTAAAAACATTCATGATATTCAACCATTAGAAGCACAGATCCCAACATTAAATCCAACAATCACTTTATTTATAAGATCCCCCCTTAAACAGTCGCCCAATCACCAACCCCCAGCCTCCTTGAGTTCACATTTTTCCACTCTTTTAAAGAAGAAAATAAATACTTAAGACACACAACCCACATTATGTGGCTATGCAGATCTTGTTTCTTTGTTTATCACTGAAACCTCAGACTATGATTGGCTTAATCTCAAACCACATTGGCATGTCTGAAGTGGCTAACTAAACAGTAGAGATGGAGTGGGCTGATTTTCACATGTAAGCACACACACACACGCACACACACACTCACACTCACACTCACACTCACACACACACACACACACACACACACACACACACACACACACACACACACACTCACACACACACACACACATACACACACACACACCTGTGCTTTCTGTGCTACAGGTGTGATTGTGCACATTCTCACAGACCCAATGGCCTTTCCCACCCCAGGGGGACACAGAGAGTAGGGATGAAGATAGAGGGGGTTCAAAGTGGGATCCTCTTACCAACACCAAGGGCAATCCTAACTAAAAACAAGCCCTTGTTGTGCACAGGTCCCTTTGTTCTGCATGAGCTGTGAGTCCTTTGAAGCCTTTCTGACCGTGTTTTCTCTCCTTCCTATTGTAATTTATTGATCATTAGTGCCTGCAGCTCAGGGCACTGCACAGGATTCAGATGTCAGGACAGAGCATCTTTTTTGTATGAGCTGTGCTGAGCCACTTAATTAATTGTGTCAGGTGTGCCATGTTAAGAAATGGAGGTGTTTTGGTGAAAAGGAGGAGGAGAGTGGCTTCTTAAGAGCAGTTATTATATCAATTAGGGTTGGTTTAGCGACCCCCAATCTTTGAGCGCATACATTAAAAAACAAAAAATATTGCTAGCATTTGTAGCTCAGAAAAAAAGTTAAGCTAACTCTATTGACAAATCTGTTACCTTATGCCTTATTTTTGTTTAAGACAATCAATTATATAAAGATGCATTCCTAACTCTTGGGGAGTAGAGGGAAAGAATAGCATGTTCTTATAATCACTGTGTTCCTACCCATCCCTTTGGGTTTGAAGGCCCAACTTTAGATTGGGCAAAATTCATGCAGCTATGAGAAATCAAAGATGTACCTGATATCATATGGTTATATCAAAACCAAAGAAAGGCCTGTAATATTGTTACATTGAGGGTTTGGATTTGTTGTTCTATACAAAATGTCTCGGTTGGTTTCCATTATCTGTTGATAAAATGTCCATAGCTCTTAAGAAAGAGGTGTGTATATCATGAGGCATTTGCAAAACAGGGAGGTTAAATTGTACAATTACATTTTATTTTATGTTGGATAGAAAAGCACAAAGCTTTTGTTTTCTTTAATGTTTCTTTTAAACAACCTCTTCATTTTGTTTTACCATAATGTTAATTCATTTTGCTCAAAGCATGTATGTCTGAAGCTATGTTAATTTAATTTTCATCCATGTAATATCCTTAAAGACCCTGTATTAAGTGCTTGTAAAGTGTGCAGATAATGTAGTTTTTAATCATTTTAATTAAAAAACATCCATTTCAGATTTTTCTCAGGATCGTTTGTATTCCAAATATAATATGACAAAATGATGCATGTATATCAGTTCCCCTTAATGAGGAGAAAATCTAGGCTATGTCAACACAAGTAATAATACTCTATAGCATAATAGATCCATCGAGCTATATGTTACGGGTCTCAAAATCATTTCCGCCCACATCCTTCACAAAAAGCTCTCACAGTCTCACATCAGAATAGTTTCTCAAACGCCACATTTAAGTTGTTCCAAACGTCAAATTTCAAAGTGTTTAAGGTTAAGTCTAGGCATTAGCTCTGAATTTTTAAAGGTTAGTGTAATGAACATGAGGGGAGACAGAGAGCTGGTTTCAAGCGCAGGTGTTTAATTGTAAAAGACCACAGGAGGAGGCAGGTAGCTGGGTCCAGGGGCAGGCAGAAGGTCATATACAGGGGGTCCAAAAAGGTAACAGTACAGGCTCTGAAAAGGCTAGTTATGTTGTCCAGGAGATCAGGAAATAGGTTGATAACAGGAAACAGGCATCGTTAGTGAGGCAGGCAAAAACTATCATACACAGGAGGATTAAATTACAGTGGAAACCAGCGCTCCAACTAGACATATGTCACAAAACAAACAATACCTCACAATGATGGGGTGAAAAGGACTGAACTAAATAGTGTGTGATAATGACATACAGGTGTGTGAACAGGTGATCAGAATTCAGGTGATTGGGATCTGGAGAGTGAGCTGCGTTCAGGGGATCTACGTGTTTGAGAGTGTTGGAAGCAGACGTTACAGTTAGGGTTAGGCATTAACTCCTAAATCTTAAGGTTAGGCATTATCTCCTAATGGTTAACTTAAGTGTTAAGGTTTGGTATAGGCTTAAAACAAAAATCTCAAAAACAACTTTCTATCGCTAGATTTGAACATGCAACCTTTTGCAACAAATGTCAAATTTTTAAGTGTTAAGTTTAGGCATTAACTGCAATTCTGACATTCAATATTGAAAGGTCTCAATTGTAAATACCTCTATGATTAGCAAGAGGGAAGGTATTGAAAGTGATGAATGTAAACAAGTAGGCACATGCTATAATTCACCTCTAGAAATACAAACAGGATCACCTCAGCAGACTAATGGGTACAGTATAAGGGAACAAATGTTCAATCAAACCCACTCCATTCCAATTTATTCCGTTCCAGCAAATTCCATTCTCATCCAATACTCTCTTAGTCTCAGAGCCGTAAATACCATAGACTGTATACCATGTCCCTTCAATCTCTATATATCTCTCTATATATCTCTCTCTCTAAGTGGTGGTTACCCAAGCCTTCCCTCTTCATTATCCCCCAGTCTCCCATCAGTATGCCACTCAATGGCAAATTACCCACACTTCTCAGTGCTTCGCAAAACGCCACATCTGTCAACACGGCTGTCTGTACCCAAGGCATAAATAGAGCACGTCCCAGGAATCCGATACCACCCTGGCATCCTCCGCGCAAAACACATCAGCAAGTTGTCACTTGTTAAAAAACAAAACAGCAAAAATTAGGAATGTCAGCGTTGTTTTCCACTGTAATATTGGGTGTTAATTTATGCATTGCTGGTGGCATCTATTTAGCTCATTTGAGGTCTGCCCACATGATTAAACACTTGAGATCTCTCTCTCGTAGGGTGGTCTGATATCAAATGAGTTCTGTGGTTAACCTGAAATACAATACCCACAATCCCTCACTCTTAAACTAATCCCACCTGTTGAGATTCCACTCCCGCGTTCCTTTCTCCCTCCCTCCTATGCTACTTTCTCTCTATTCCGTTTTACCTCTTTCCTCTCCTGCCCACCTACCCTCTCATCTCCTTTCTTCTCCTCTTCTATTCTCTCCTTCATGAGTCTCAGCATCGGGCCTTCTGTGGGGTCAGTCTTGGCAAGGCAACAAAGCCTCAGGACGCACACACGCAGGCACGAGACACACTGCATTCAATTAACTCAGAACACTCAAAGCATCTCTACACACACACACTCAGAATCCACGCTGACAGATCTCACACCGGTTGGATTCTCACACAGAGAACCTGAGCTCCACTTCAGTGTATGACAGATCTGTGCTGTCTTAAACATTACCATCCATTTCCTTTAGTCTCATCACAGAGCCAGTGTCCTTCCACACCGCTCCCCCACGGCTCAGAAAATACAAAGAGAAGACGATAAGCTTTCAATTAGCCAGAGCTCTGGGGAATTTTCCAGCTATATTCACACACTCTGTGAGATTGACTCTGTGCTTCACATGTGGGGACCAGAGGAACTCCCATCTGGGTTTGGCTTTGTCGTAGACATACAAGAAGAGTTTTTTTTGCTGCCCTCTTCCTAAAACTGTAGCTCTCCGGGAAGACGGGAAACACACTCAAAGTTTAATGGATGTGATGGAAGTCGAAGATGGCTTTATGAATGGTCTTACAGTATGAGGAGAGAGGGAGATGTATTCTTCAGTAAGCAATCAAACACACCGGTACGCAAACAACAAAATGCAGGCGTGCACAAAAACAATCTAAGCCATTGGGAACATCAGTTAATACAGACATTACATTCATATGTTTCGTAAAACCGACATGACCTTGTAGTACATGGTTCCATCCTGCCTTTGCAGTATTTAAGTTTTTCCACGTCTCCTTTTTCCACTCTGTTCAAACTCATCATCAGCTCATCAGCTAGTTGACAGTAATACAACACAAACAAGACTGTTTCTCAGTTAGAGAAGAGAAACACTATTTATAAATAGATAGAAACTGGGAAAAGTAGGGAGAAATTTTGTTTATCTTTTTTTGGAAAGAGTACATCATTAAAGCCCTCTCATTTCTCATGAACTCAATATTCCATGCTGCATCAGACACAGCGGTACCTGCATTCAAAACCCATTCGAGCTTATTCTGGAGCTGCTGACCTCTACTCCCAGAACTCGTGAGAAGTGGCAAGCGGGCTAGAACCAGTTTGATTTGGGTGCTTAGTACGACCGGGTCTATTTTCTAACTGGACTGGTGGTGGGAAAAGCGGCTGCCGTCCAAAATCAAGGTTCCCACAGATCGACCAAGAACGGTAAGGGCCTAGGGTTCTGGCGAGAGTCGTGATGTATCCTTTCTCACACTGAGGACCATGATTAATTCAATGACAAAGAGGGACAGAGTGAGAGAGGGGGGAGACAGATATCTAGGAGAGAAAAATAGGGAGAGAGAGAGAGATGGAAGAGAGAGATATGGAAGCGAGATGGGAAAAGAAATATGTGATGGAGAGAGAAAGAGAGTGAGAGAGGAAGGGAATAAGGAGAGGCAGAAGAAAAGTGAGTGAGAGTCTCCCAGTTAAGGTAGTTTCTCATACAGTGTAACTCTTCAGAGACTGTTCTCTGTTTCTCCACACACCATCCAGTTCCCACAGCGGAGGAACTCTCTGTGGAGCCAAACCTCTGTTACGACAGAGACCCATGAGGATCAGTGACGAAGGACCGACTCAGAAAATACTCACAGAAACACTCACTCTATCAGATAACTATATAACTCTATCAGATAACTATATAACTCTATCAGATAACTATATAACTCTATCAGATATCTAGATAACTTTTTTGGGGGACAATATGTTTTTGATTGTTTTTCTACAGAACTCTGTAGAACTTGGGAACATCAGTTCATCATCAGTTCCCAAACTTAATCTCACACAGTGTCAATATACACCACAAATCCACATACATTCATTCTCACAGAGGGATCCACGAACAAAACACTAAGACAAAAAATCGATCCAAAACAAACTGACAGTCACAAACAAACAAAAAATGATTGTAATTGATTGAATGACACTAGAGATCCATCCTAGTTCAAAATTCATGATGCCACTTTGGAACCACGACTTAAAGATGTTATCAAAAGTTGGAGGTAAGGTGGGGTTATTCCTGGTGATATTGGTTATTTCCACCTCATGAATTTAAAATACAAATACAAATGGAATTGAGAATCATTGGATTGTCTGTTTTTTTCTTCAATGCCTTGGACCTGAAGTAGTGAATATATTGTAGATTATACGGTATTACATTTGTGGCTTCGATAGTCCTCCATGCAGTTGTGCAGCCCAGTAATACATCTTCATATGAGGTAGTCCAAGACCTCCAGCTCTATAGGGTAATCATCTAGACACATACACTTAATGCCCTTGTGCGGAGAGACCAAGTATAAGTGCTTAGTTTGAAACAAAATACTTGGAATTGTATGGAAATCCTGCTCCCATCTTTGAACGGACAATCCAGTCCTTGTGGTATATTGTGCAAGTGAAGTGCAGGTGAATAATTATGTTTGGTAATTGCATGCACTTCTCAATTTAAAACTTTTATATTGAGGCACTCTACTTCACACTACGTGTGTCATCAGCTTCTCCCTTACCAGCAAGACTACTGCAGGACAGACAGTCAGACCGTAAGTTTCATAACCAAGACCATGGTCATGGGGTTTACTGACCAAGACCACAACAACATCTAAACTCTTCATTCTGACCATTAAATGTGTTGGAGTTGTTCTTTGTGGATTCTTTCGTTACATCATGTCTACATAGCTTCATATTTTCTTACCAAATTACCCTTAATTTGATTAGGCCACTTTCATTGAGACATTTCAGAAAATAGAACATTTGAAACAGAGTGAAAAGCACATCTGTGTCAGTGCATTTCACAACACAACACAACACTGACACACTGTATTAGGTTCTGTGTCAGTGCATTTCACACTGTATTAGGTTCTGTGTCAGTGCATTTCACAACACAACACTGACACACTGTATTAGGTTCTGTGTCAGTGCATTTCACAACACAACACAACACTGACACACTGTATTAGGTTCTGTGTCAGTGCATTTCACACTGTATTAGGTTCTGTGTCAGTGCATTTCACAACACAACACTGACACACTGTATTAGGTTCTGTGTCAGTGCATTTCACAACACTGACACACTGTATTAGGTTCTGTGTCAGTGCATTTCACACTGTATTAGGTTCTGTGTCAGTGCATTTCACAACACTGACACACTGTATTAGGTTCTGTGTCAGTGCATTTCACACTGTATTAGGTTCTGTGTCAGTGCATTTCACAACACTGACACACTGTATTAGGTTCTGTGTCAGTGCATTTCACAACACTGACACACTGTATTAGGTTCTGTGTCAGTGCTTCACAACACAACACTGACACACTGTATTAGGTTCTGTGTCAGTGCATTTCACAACACAACACTGACACACTGTATTAGGTTCTGTGTCAGTGCATTTCACAACACAACACTGACACACTGTATTAGGTTCTGTGTCAGTGCATTTCACAACACAACACTGACACACTGTATTAGGTTCTGTGTCAGTGCATTTCACAACACAACACTGACACACTGTATTAGGTTCTGTGTCAGTGCATTTCACAACACAACACTGACACACTGTATTAGGTTCTGTGTCAGTGCATTTCACAACACAACACTGACACACTGTATTAGGTTCTGTGTCAGTGCATTTCACAACACAACACTGACACACTGTATTAGGTTCTGTGTCAGTGCATTTCACAACACAACACTGACACACTGTATTAGGTTCTGTGTCAGTGCTTCACAACACAACACTGACACACTGTATTAGGTTCTGTGTCAGTGCTTCACAACACAACACTGACACACTGTATTAGGTTCTGTGTCAGTGCATTTCACAACACAACACTGACACACTGTATTAGGTTCTGTGTCAGTGCATTTCACAACACAACACTGACACACTGTATTAGGTTCTGTGTCAGTGCATTTCACAACACAACACTGACACACTGTATTAGGTTCTGTGTCAGTGCATTTCACAACACAACACTGACACACTGTATTAGGTTCTGTGTCAGTGCATTTCACAACACAACACTGACACACTGTATTAGGTTCTGTGTCAGTGCATTTCACAACACTGACACACTGTATTAGGTTCTGTGTCAGTGCATTTCACAACACAACACTGACACACTGTATTAGGTTCTGTGTCAGTGCATTTCACAACACTGACACACTGTATTAGGTTCTGTGTCAGTGCATTTCACACTGTATTAGGTTCTGTGTCAGTGCATTTCACAACACTGACACACTGTATTAGGTTCTGTGTCAGTGCATTTCACAACACTGACACACTGTATTAGGTTCTGTGTCAGTGCTTCACAACACAACACTGACACACTGTATTAGGTTCTGTGTCAGTGCATTTCACAACACAACACTGACACACTGTATTAGGTTCTGTGTCAGTGCATTTCACAACACAACACTGACACACTGTATTAGGTTCTGTGTCAGTGCATTTCACAACACAACACTGACACACTGTATTAGGTTCTGTGTCAGTGCATTTCACAACACAACACTGACACACTGTATTAGGTTCTGTGTCAGTGCATTTCACAACACAACACTGACACACTGTATTAGGTTCTGTGTCAGTGCATTTCACAACACAACACTGACACACTGTATTAGGTTCTGTGTCAGTGCATTTCACAACACAACACTGACACACTGTATTAGGTTCTGTGTCAGTGCATTTCACAACACAACACTGACACACTGTATTAGGTTCTGTGTCAGTGCATTTCACAACACAACACTGACACACTGTATTAGGTTCTGTGTCAGTGCATTTCACACTGTATTAGGTTCTGTGTCAGTGCATTTCACAACACTGACACACTGTATTAGGTTCTGTGTCAGTGCATTTCACAACACTGACACACTGTATTAGGTTCTGTGTCAGTGCTTCACAACACAACACTGACACACTGTATTAGGTTCTGTGTCAGTGCATTTCACAACACAACACTGACACACTGTATTAGGTTCTGTGTCAGTGCATTTCACAACACAACACTGACACACTGTATTAGGTTCTGTGTCAGTGCATTTCACAACACAACACTGACACACTGTATTAGGTTCTGTGTCAGTGCATTTCACAACACAACACTGACACACTGTATTAGGTTCTGTGTCAGTGCATTTCACAACACAACACTGACACACTGTATTAGGTTCTGTGTCAGTGCATTTCACAACACAACACTGACACACTGTATTAGGTTCTGTGTCAGTGCATTTCACAACACAACACTGACACACTGTATTAGGTTCTGTGTCAGTGCATTTCACAACACAACACTGACACACTGTATTAGGTTCTGTGTCAGTGCATTTCACAACACAACACTGACACACTGTATTAGGTTCTGTGTCAGTGCATTTCACAACACAACACTGACACACTGTATTAGGTTCTGTGTCAGTGCATTTCACAACACAACACTGACACACTGTATTAGGTTCTGTGTCAGTGCATTTCACAACACAACACTGACACACTGTATTAGGTTCTGTGTCAGTGCTTCACAACACAACACTGACACACTGTATTAGGTTCTGTGTCAGTGCATTTCACAACACAACACTGACACACTGTATTAGGTTCTGTGTCAGTGCATTTCACAACACAACACTGACACACTGTATTAGGTTCTGTGTCAGTGCATTTCACAACACAACACTGACACACTGTATTAGGTTCTGTGTCAGTGCATTTCACAACACAACACTGACACACTGTATTAGGTTCTGTGTCAGTGCATTTCACAACACAACACTGACACACTGTATTAGGTTCTGTGTCAGTGCATTTCACAACACAACACTGACACACTGTATTAGGTTCTGTGTCAGTGCATTTCACAACACAACACTGACACACTGTATTAGGTTCTGTGTCAGTGTATTTCACAACACAACACTGACACACTGTATTAGGTTCTGTGTCAGTGCATTTCACAACACAACACTGACACACTGTATTAGGTTCTGTGTCAGTGCATTTCACAACACAACACTGACACACTGTATTAGGTTCTGTGTCAGTGCATTTCACAACACAACACTGACACACTGTATTAGGTTCTGTGTCAGTGCATTTCACAACACAACACTGACACACTGTATTAGGTTCTGTGTCAGTGCATTTCACAACACAACACTGACACACTGTATTAGGTTCTGTGTCAGTGCATTTCACAACACAACACTGACACACTGTATTAGGTTCTGTGTCAGTGCATTTCACAACACAACACTGACACACTGTATTAGGTTCTGTGTCAGTGCATTTCACACTGTATTAGGTTCTGTGTCAGTGCATTTCACAACACTGACACACTGTATTAGGTTCTGTGTCAGTGCATTTCACAACACTGACACACTGTATTAGGTTCTGTGTCAGTGCTTCACAACACAACACTGACACACTGTATTAGGTTCTGTGTCAGTGCATTTCACAACACAACACTGACACACTGTATTAGGTTCTGTGTCAGTGCATTTCACAACACAACACTGACACACTGTATTAGGTTCTGTGTCAGTGCATTTCACAACACAACACTGACACACTGTATTAGGTTCTGTGTCAGTGCATTTCACAACACAACACTGACACACTGTATTAGGTTCTGTGTCAGTGCATTTCACAACACAACACTGACACACTGTATTAGGTTCTGTGTCAGTGCATTTCACAACACAACACTGACACACTGTATTAGGTTCTGTGTCAGTGCATTTCACAACACAACACTGACACACTGTATTAGGTTCTGTGTCAGTGCATTTCACAACACAACACTGACACACTGTATTAGGTTCTGTGTCAGTGCATTTCACAACACAACACTGACACACTGTATTAGGTTCTGTGTCAGTGCATTTCACAACACAACACTGACACACTGTATTAGGTTCTGTGTCAGTGCATTTCACAACACAACACTGACACACTGTATTAGGTTCTGTGTCAGTGCATTTCACAACACAACACTGACACACTGTATTAGGTTCTGTGTCAGTGCATTTCACAACACAACACTGACACACTGTATTAGGTTCTGTGTCAGTGCTTCACAACACAACACTGACACACTGTATTAGGTTCTGTGTCAGTGCATTTCACAACACAACACTGACACACTGTATTAGGTTCTGTGTCAGTGCATTTCACAACACAACACTGACACACTGTATTAGGTTCTGTGTCAGTGCATTTCACAACACAACACTGACACACTGTATTAGGTTCTGTGTCAGTGCATTTCACAACACAACACTGACACACTGTATTAGGTTCTGTGTCAGTGCATTTCACAACACAACACTGACACACTGTATTAGGTTCTGTGTCAGTGCATTTCACAACACAACACTGACACACTGTATTAGGTTCTGTGTCAGTGCATTTCACAACACAACACTGACACACTGTATTAGGTTCTGTGTCAGTGTATTTCACAACACAACACTGACACACTGTATTAGGTTCTGTGTCAGTGCATTTCACAACACAACACTGACACACTGTATTAGGTTCTGTGTCAGTGCATTTCACAACACAACACTGACACACTGTATTAGGTTCTGTGTCAGTGCATTTCACAACACAACACTGACACACTGTATTAGGTTCTGTGTCAGTGCATTTCACAACACAACACTGACACACTGTATTAGGTTCTGTGTCAGTGCATTTCACAACACAACACTGACACACTGTATTAGGTTCTGTGTCAGTGCATTTCACAACACAACACTGACACACTGTATTAGGTTCTGTGTCAGTGCATTTCACAACACAACACTGACACACTGTATTAGGTTCTGTGTCAGTGCATTTCACAACACAACACTGACACACTGTATTAGGTTCTGTGTAAGTGCATTTCACAACACAACACTGACACACTGTATTAGGTTCTGTGTCAGTGCATTTCACAACACAACACTGACACACTGTATTAGGTTCTGTGTCAGTGCATTTCACAACACAACACTGACACACTGTATTAGGTTCTGTGTCAGTGCATTTCACAACACAACACTGACACACTGTATTAGGTTCTTGCATGAGTTTGATTTTTGATGTTTGATTCTTTATTTTTCAACTTGATATATTTGTGCATAATCGGTGACTCGGGACATTAACTGAATAGAGAGGAAGAGAAAGAAAAGGTTTCCCAGAAATGTATTGGGGAAAAAAACGTCCACACGGTGGAATAGTTTTTTTCCTGAGAACCGATACACGACACTGTCCTCTTTCTCACACAGTAAACTCTGAATAACAATCACATGTCCATGATCACTGTCCACGATCACATGTCCATGATCACTGTCCATGATCACTGTCCATGATCACTGTCCATAATCACATGTCCATGATCACTGTCCATAATCACATGTCCATGATCACATGTCCATGATCACTGTCCATGATCACATGTCCATGCGAAAAACTAGTGCTCCCTTCATACTACAGGAAATGAACACACACTCCTAGTCTGCTAGACTCTTCTCGGGCCTCCCTCCCTCCATTACCCTGGAGTCTAGAGTAGAGTGGGGGCAAATGAGGCGAAAAGGGGAAACGGGGATCCCTACGGATCAGCTCTCTTTTCACTTCCTGCATGAGAATTGAACATGCTCTCTCTTTAGTTCACATACACAATCTCTCTTTATTTTTCTTTCTTCTTTCTTTCTTTTTACATCTGTGTGCACAGGCAGTGAGTACAATTATGATGTCTGTTTTGAGTCACATGGGAAGACAAAGGCTTGTTAAAACTGGAACTTTCCTCCTTTCAATAATGCTTCCCAGTGGAACTGCTATACAGAGGCCATTTCAATTTCAAATATCGTACTGTATGTTTACTGTTTATTGTGCATAACCTTTTCGTAGCTGTCTATTTACCACTAAAAAAACAATGCTGGTACAAAGACTGCACTCAACGAGCCGTAAAGGGCCATAAGCAAACAAGAAAATGCACATCCAGAGGCGGCGCTTCTTGTGCCCGGTGATTTTAATGCAAGGAAACTGAAATCCATGAAACATCATTTTTACCAGCATGTCACCTGTGCATTAGAAGCAACAAAACTCTAGGTTACCTTTACTCTACACACAGAAATGCAAGGCTCTCCCTCGCCCTTCCTTTGGCAAATCTGCCAATAACTCTATCCTTCCACCGACTTCATTAATAAGTGCATTGACAACGTCATCCCCACAGTGACCGTACGTACATATCCCAACCAGAAGCCACTGATTACAGGCAATATCCACACTAAGCTAAAGGCTAGTGCTGCCGCTTTCAATCCAGATGTTTATAAGAAATCCCGTTACGACTTCTGACAAGCCATCAAACAAGCAAAGCGTCAATGCATGACTAAAATCGAATCCTACTACGCAGGCTCTAAAACTATCCCGGATTATAAAGGGAAAACAGCTGTGAGCTACCCAGTGATGCAAGCCTACTAGGCGAGCTAAATGCCTTCTATGCTCGCTTCAACACTGAGCCATACATGAGAGCACCAGCTGTTCCGGACGACTGTGTGATCTCGCTCTCTGTAGTTGTTGTCAGACCTTTAAACAGGTAAACATTCAGAAGCCTGCGGGGCCAGAAGGATTAACATGACGCATACTCAGAGCTTGCGTTGACCAGCCGGCAAGTGTCTTAACAACTTCAACCTCTCTCTGACCCAGTCTGTATATTACCTACCTGTTTCAAGCAGACTGCCATAGTCCCTGTGTCCAAGAACGGCAAGATAACCTGTGTAGCACTTTCCTGCAGTCAATGGCCAAAAGCAAATGGTGAGTAGTAGTGTAAAATTTGTGTAAAATTGGGATGCAAACTGAATTTAATAAATGTAAACTCTATACCTGACATGTTTCAGATGTCTTCGTTTTTAAGCCCATAACCATGTGTGTGAGGTGTATACTTTTGTTTCAAAGTAGATTTGTTTAACACTACCAAGAATTACCCGCCCCTTTGCACTCACATCTATAGCCTTGAAATGCTTTGAAAGGCTGGTAATGGCTCGCATCAACACCATCATCCCAGACACCCTGGACCCACTCCAATTCACATACCGTCCCAACAGATCCACAAATGACGCACTCTCTATTGAACCCCACACTGCCCTCTCCCACCTGGACAAGAGGAATACCTATGTGAGAATGCTGTTCATTGACTGCAGCTCAGAATTCAACACCATTGTGCCCTCCAAGCTCATCACTAAGCTCAGGACCCTGGGACTGAACACCTCCCTTTGCAACTGAACCATTGACTTTCTGAAGGACCGCCCCCAGGTGGTGAGGGTAGGCAACAACACATCTGCCACGCTGACACTCAACACAGGTGCCCCTCAGAGGTGCGTGCTTAGTCCCCTCCTGTACTCCCTGTTCACCCACGACTGCGTAGCCACGCAAGATTCCAACACCAGTTTGCTGATGACCAGTGGTGTGAAATACTTAAGTAAAAATACTTTAAAGTACTACTTAAGCAGTTTTTGGGGGTATCTGTACTTTTACTGTTTATATTTTTGACAACTTTTACTTCACTACATTCCTAGAGAAAATATTGTTATTTTAACTCCATACATTTTCCATGACAACCAAAGTACTCTTTGAATGCTTAGCAAGACAGGAAAATAGTCCAATTCACGCACTTATCAAGAGAACAAGTAGTCATCCCTACGGCCTCTGTTCTGGAAGACTCAGTAAACACAAATGCATCTTTTGTAAATAATGTCTGAGTGTTGCCCCTGGCTATCAGAACATTTAAAAAAACAAGACAATTGTGATGTCTGCTTTGCTAAATAATAGGAATTTGAAATGATTTATACTTTTATTTTCAGCAATTATATTTACTTTTGATACTTAACTATATTTAAAACCAAATCATTTTAGAATTTTACTCAAGCAGTATTTTACTGGCTGACTTTCACTTTTACTTGAATAGCTTTCTATTAAGGTATCTGTATTTTTACTCCAGTATGACAATTGGGTACTTGCTCCACCACTTCTGATGACACAACGGTGGTAGGCCTGATCACCGACAACAATGATACAGCTTATAGGGAGGAGGTCAGTGACCTGGCAGTGTGTTGCCAGGACAACAACCTCTCCCTCAATGTCAGCAAGAGAAAGGAGCTTATCGTGGACTACAGGAAAAGGGGGGCCGAGCACGTCCCTATCCACATAGACGGAACTGTGGTGGTATGGGTCGAGAACTCCAAGTTCCTCTGTGTCCATATCACTAAAGAATTAACATGGTCCACACACACCAACACAGTCGTGATGAAAGCACGACAACCCCTTTTCACCCTGAGAAGGCTGAAAAGATTTCCATGGGCCCTCAGATCCTCAAAAAGTGCTACAACTGCACCATTGAGAGCATCTTGACTGGCTGCATCATCGCTTGGTATGGCAACTGCATGGCATCCGACTGCAAGCCGCTAGTGCATGCAGCCCAGTATATCACTGGGGCCTGGCTCCCAGCCATCCAGTACATCTATACCTTCAGAGGAAGGGGCTAAAAATTGTCAAAGAGTCCAGCCACCCAAGTCCTAGACTGTTCTCTCTGCTATCGAGCGGAAAGCGGTACTGATGCACCATATCTGGAACCAACAGGACCCTGAACAGCTTCTAGCCCCAAGCCATCAGACTGCTAAATAGTTAACCAAATATCTACCCGGAGTATCTGCATTGACCTTTTTTTGCTCTAACTCTTTTGACTCATCACCTACGCAGCTGCTACTTTACCCCTACCTACTGTATATGTACAGATCTAAGTCAATTACCTCGTACCCTCTGTACATCGAAGTGGTACTGGTACCCCGTGTATATAGCCATGTTATCGTTACTCATTGTGAATTTATTCTTTGTGATATTATTTTTATAGAAAAAAATGTCATTTCTCTGCATTGTTAGGAAGGGCCAGTAAGTAAGCATTCCACTGTTAGTCTACATCTGTTGTTTACGAAGCATGATTTTGAATGAATTTGATATTATCTGTTCTTCTCTGTAGACTATCAGCTCCTTTGTAAATGCAGCTAGATGCCACTCAAGGGTGATCTGTAGACCGAATGTCACGTCTTCTAATCACTGAGGACTTACTCAGAAGGATCATTCCCAACCTATCCTAGGCCTAAGATAAAACAGACCACTGTAAACACCTACAACCACAGTATAACAACAACAAACACCCCTGATTACAGGAGCAAAATTATCACCAAAATCATTCTGCTCTTCTTTCTTTTCTTGACTCCTCTTCATCATTATCACTGCCACCATTAGTGTGATTGCAAAGCAAGACATACTCCAGTTAATTATTATTCATATTATTCCGACCACCACTCCTCCTACAGCTTTAATGGGAAGTTATAAAGTGCAGAGAGGTCTAACTTGAGTTGCTTAAAGTTTTATTTGTGATAATCATCCTACTTTTGGAAATAAAATCACTGAAATATGCTCATTTTAATATAGAGGTCTACGGTGACCAAAAGTTTTGGAACTGTGCTATTCATACACATTTTAAGCTACACACTACCAACTTTAAAATGTTCAGAACACTCCAAATTACAAACAACTGAAACTACTGACCACAACTATTGACTACAACCACACAACTACTGACCAAAACCACAAAACTACTGACCCACACAACTACTGACCCCAACCACCCAAATACAGACCACAACTACTAACCACAACCACACAACTACTGATCTCAACTACTGAAAACAACTACTGACGAAAACCACAAAACTACTGACCAAGATTACTGAACACAACCACACAACGACTGACCACAACTACTGACCCCAAAACTACTGAGTCACACAACTACTGACCACAACCACACAAATACAGACCACAACTATTGACTACAAGCACACAACTAATGACAATAACCACACAACTACTGAACACAACTACTGACCAAAACAACACAACCACTGACCAAAACTACTGATGACAACTACATAACTACTGATCACAACTACTGACCAAAACAACACAACCACGGACCAAAACTACTGACCACAACTACTGACCCAAAATTTACTGAGCCACACAACTACTGACCACAACCACACAAATACAGACCACAACTATTGGCCACAGCCACACAACTACAACTACTAACCAAAACTACAGCCATACAACTATTGACCACAACTACTGAAGCACACAACCACTGACCACAACTATTGACCACACCTACTGACCACACAAACTGACCACACCATCTGACCACAACTACTAACCACAACCACACAACTACAACTACTAACCAAAACTACTGACCACAACTACTAACCACAACCACACAACTACTGATCACAACTACTGAACACAACTACTGACCAAAACCACAACCACCGACCAAAACTACTGAACACAATGACACAACTACTGACCCAAAACTACTGAACCACACAACTACTGACCAACACTACTGACCAACACTACTGAACACAACCAGACAGCTACTGACCACAACTACTGACCACAAATACTGAACCACACAATTACTGACCACAACCACATGACTACTGACCAACAATGCTGACACAACCACAAAACTACTGAAAACAAACATACACCTATTGACCACAACTACTGAACTACACAACTACTGATCACAATTATTGACCACAACTACTGACCACACCTACGGACCACAACCAATGACTACAACTACTGACCACAAACACACAACTACTTACCACACAATACAGCACTGAGCGACTCAGAAACTGGATGGTCGTATTTTGGGGGGTAAATGTATTTTATATTATAAGAAAGTGAAACTTCCTCACTAAATTGCATTTTCTTGCACTATGAGCCTGTGCCTGGGTGGACACCCTATAAAAACAATACATTGCGTAATCATTGTGGAATGGATACACAAACGTGGTTGTTTGAACCTGTTAAGACAGCGATGTGCATGTTCCAATGATCTAATGATCCAACGTGACAGTCTTGACGGGATGAATGGAACAGTAGGAAAAATGTCTGGTGGTGGGCTTAGGAAAAACTTTTTTTGTAGGCTATTCTTAGAATGACATAACACCTTTGGAGAGTTGTTCATTACCAATGCCACTGTCTGCTTTCCCAATGTGACAGTGCCATTGTAAAAATGGCCCGCTCTACTGTATAAAATATATGGTAGCCTGACAACATTGAGTTAAAGTAATGATTTTTGACCGTCCACTGGAGGGGCCACTAGTTTTTAGGATAGTCTACAGTATAGCCTGCAATGTTTAAGACATTATCCTATTTCATTTGATACCCTATCATGCACAGTTGCATGATTTCATTAGTAATTGACACCGAGAGCAGAGTCGATCGATATATGCAGCATTGGTCATTCAATGTTTTAGAGAATATCTCCGACCAATGGTGTGCCTGTTATGATCAAATAAGTATCTAGTTTTGCCTATTGTTAATTATTGAATGTGGAATGGCTCATTTGCCCACTCGCTTCGAACACTTCCATTTACTGTTCAGCTAAATATTGGTGCAAAGTTTGTGTTGGTCAGAGCAGACGCACCTTGGGGTGCCCAATGACATCTAGCTACAGAATTTTCTAAGGTGTGATCTCTACTGTTAACTGCATTTTACGGACAAGTTGTCAAGCCTGCATGTGTAGTTATGGTGACCTGCATGTGTAGTTATGGTGACCTGCATGTGTAGTTATGGTGACGCCAGGGGTGATAATACGGCAGGTGTGTTCAAGACAAGGACGGTTAAACCTGTCGCTTTCCACTTTTAAGGTAGACATCCAAAACACACTTTTTTCTTAGTTTAGCTGCTTCGATGCAGCATTTTGATAACTGTCAAGCCAATTTGGACACAATTTCTGGTGCGGATGCAAGTTGAAAGTGAAATCATATCATGGAACTTGATACGCAAAGCAATTAAAATGCAATTGAAATTACATGCAACATCCAATCTTGTCCTACATCACATCATGGTTCCATAAATTATTTGTTCATTCAAACGTTTGGTAAATGTAACAGAAAATTATGTCTGTACAATATAGCTAGCTAGCCAAAATGTTGCCTATTGCCAACCATGTTTTACTAAGCTAGCTAGCTAGCAAACCAAGCTAACGATGAGCTAAGCTAGCTAGCTAGCTAGATAGTGCAGTTCATATTGGACCATTTCTGTTGAAACTGGACAGAGAAAGGTTTGGGTTCACTTTTAAAATTACATTTGAAGTGCCTTCAGAGAGTATTCACAACCCTTGAGTTTTTCCAAATTTTGAATGGATTACATTGAGATTTTCTCTCAGTGGCCTACACACAATATTTAATGTCAAAGTAATTAATAAAAAATGACTTGGCTTTGGCCAATAAGTATTCAACCCATTTTTTACAGCAAGCCTAAACAAGTTCAGGAGTAAAAATGTGCTTAACAAGTCAATTAACAAATAATAGTGTTTAACATGATTTTTGAATGACTACCTCATCTCTGTACCCCACACATTCAATTATGTGTAAGGTCCCCTAGTTTAGCAGTAAATTTCAAACACAGATTCAACCATAAAGACCAAGGTGATTTTTCAATGCCTCGCAAAAAAAGGGTACATATTGGAATATGGGTCAAAATAAAAAAGCAGACATTGAATATCCCTTTGAGCATGGTGACGTTATTAACACTTTGTATTGTGTATCAATACACCCAGTCACTGCAAAAATACAGGCGTCCTTACTAACTCAGTTGCTGGTGAGGAAGGAAACCGCTCAGAGATTTCACCATGAGGCCAATGGTGACTTTAAAACATTTAGAGAGTTTAATGGTTGTGATAGGAGAAAACTGAGGATGGATCAACAACATTGTAGTTACTCCACAATACTAACCTAATTTACAGAGTGAAAAGAAGGAATCCTGTACAGAATAAAAATATTCCAAAACATGCATCATGTTTACAACAAGGCACTAAAGTAATACTGAAGAAAATGTGGTAAAGCAATTCACTTTTTGTCCACAAAGTGTTATGTTTGGAACAAATCCAAATACAGCTGTAATCACTGCCAAAGGTGATTCTAACATGTACTGACTGAGGGACTCACTTATCTAATCAAGATGTTTAGTGTTTTATTTTTCATGATTTAGTTTTACCCTTATAATCTTTCTTCCACATTGACATTACAGAGTATTTTGTGTAGATTGTTGACTAAATGTTTTTTTAAATAAATGTAAGCATTTAAAGTTGCATTAATCAACATTGGAAGATTTGTTTCAATGGTCACCAATATTTAGTGGAAGATATCTCAATGATATAAGCCTAATTATCTCACTATGTAAACTTCTTTCACAACCACGAATATGAATACTTTCAGCAAGCTGAGCAAGCACATAAAGTTTCTACTGTAACATCCTTTTCTAGTTACTATTATCATCATTGTCAGTATCATCATCATCTTTATCATCATCATGCGCAGCAGTATCACACAAACATCCCAGACAAGAATGGTAATCTTGAGCCTGCGTCTGCAGGTGTGAACATCAGACACTGCTGTGTGGCCCTCCTAAACACAGCGATGTTATTGCATTATAGAGTCCTATCTCATCATGTGGCCGGCGCGCGACTGTGCTCCACTCCCCCTCGTCTGGCAGCCGCTGGGCTCAGAAGCAGTTCCCATGGTTCCTCTGTAGTGACGGGGCGCATCCTCAGGGGTCCCCACCCTCTCTTTGTTTTGTTTTCATCCTTAATGTGAGATCACATTACAACAACTCTCTTTCTGCAGCCGGGGAGAGAGCTCTTCAGACACCAGACACCTTTACTTTCCTCCATTTGTTTTTGCCCATAAGGCAAAGGAGAGAAAGATGAAGGGAGAAAAAAATACTTTTGAATAGCTGCGTCTGTTTGAAAGCATTCATATTTAGGGAATAATTGCTTTTAAGTGCTGAGATAAAAAAGCAAAACGGGAGAGGGAACAAAGCCTTCTTATGGGGGGAAAATAAAAATGGTGCATTTACACTCTGGGCTCAGTAATGAGGGGATTTTCCTGAGAGATGACAGCAATAAGGAAGATCAGAGAGAGAGAGAGCGCTAGAAATGTGCTAACGTCCCCGACCAAGGGGGGCAATTACTGCTGATCCCAGACAAGCTTTCTAGCTGTAAAGATCCCCCTCAGATCAACTCACACATATCACATACTCCTCCAAACACATTCATACAGACATACCACTGGATCAGACACCAATATCACACTCCACACTCCTCTGTGTTTTCACAGAGGCCCCTCTTTTCCAACCAGGGGTTTAGATAGTAGCCCCTGAAGTGTCCTGGCTACACCCGATGCACTCATTATGAAGAGCGAATTTCTGTCTCTACTCTACACTGGGCCAAATCTCACAGTAGGCAGGGAACAGACAACCTGAGTGGAAAAGCAGCCACGCCTTCTGTTCAGAATCATTATTTAACATCCATCTCTCCCCGAACCTCTGTTTGAATAAGAAACACCACTGACAAGAACAAATTCACATGATTAATAGCCGAAATAGCTAAACTTTCAATTGTCAAAAGCTAGAGTTATGCGAGGCCAGGGAATGCTGTATTAGTAAAGAGTAAGAGAAACACCATCAACCACAAAGAGTTCCATTCCATATCAGTCCCGATGCCATTCCATATCAGTCCCGATGCCATTCCATATCAGTCCCGATGCCATTCCATATCAGTCTCGATGCCATTCCATATCAGTCCCGATGCCATTCCATATCAGTCTCGATGCCATTCCATATCAGTCCTGATGCCATTCCATATCAGTCCCGATGCCATTCCATATCAGTCCCGATGCCATTCCATATCAGTCCCGATGCCATTCCATATTTTGCCTAGGAGCAGCCCTGGAGTTTTTCTTTATGTGGTTTTTGGAAAAGACCCCACTTTTCCGACCCTGCTCCAATTTTCTTTAAATACGACCTTAATTGGTTTGATTTCCTACCTCCGGCCCTGTGGCGAAGGGGGTGCTGGGGGGTTCTGGTGGCAGGCAGGGTGGGGGTGGAGGGCGGTGGTGAAGGAGACCCAGCCCACTGCAGGCGATCGGCACGCTTGGGTGGCTCTACAGTCTGGGCCTCCATGGCAGCGCTACCAGTCCCCTGTTTAAATGCTGTTTATGGACAGACCTTGGAACCCCATCACTGGAAACTGACATAAATTTACACAGCAACCTCCTCATACACACACTTACCCACAAGAACACACACACTTTTACTTTTCCAGTTCTAATTTTGCCAGTCTGGCTAAACCTGTCTAGATGAGTCTGAATCACGAATGCAGACATCTTCCACTCTCTCCGCTAATCACTCACTCACACACACACAAAAGCAAACAGATGCACACACACACACACAAACACAAGCAAACACACACATATCACACCCCTTGCCTCCAAAATCAAAACCAGTCACTGACAAAAATCCTTTTCTTTGTAATTTCTCTCACGGACAGACAGACGAGCCTATGAGTGCGCCTGCTGCTTGTGAGGCAGACATGAGTAATCAAAGAGGAAATAAGACGTAGCGTCTGGGCGAAGCCAAGCACAGCTCTACAGATCTGGAGCCAGGCCATTGTTCTGCCCAGCTATTGTTTCCACCACTGCTCTCAGACTGGATACCAGCCCACTGCCCACCAAACATTATACAGTACTTGTACAGGTCTCAGATTCAGACAGGCTAGCAGTGTAGGCAGAGTACTTGGCTGGGAGAGAGGGAGGTGCTGGCACATCAACATGACAGTGGAAAGACAGTAAATACTAAAATCAAGTAAAATCTAATTTTATTAGTCAAATGCGCCGAATACACCAGATGTAGACCTTACAGTGAAATGCTTACTTACGAGCCCCTAACCAATAACACAGTTTTTTTTTATTATAAGAAGAAGAAATTTTAGTAACAAGTCATTAAAGAGCAGCAGTAAAATAACAATAGCGAGACTATATACAGAGTCAATGTGCGAGGGCAAATGTTAGTCGAGGTAATTGAGGTAATATGTACATGTAGGTAGAGTTATTAAAGTGACTATGCATAGATGATAACAACAGAGAGTAGCAGCGGTGTAAAGGAGTGGGTGGGGGGGGGGGTGTAATGCAAATAGTCTGGGTAGCCATTTGATTAGATGTTCAGGAGTCTTATGGCTTGGGGGTAGAAGCTGTTTAGAAGCTTCTTGGACCTAGACTTGGCATTCCGGTACCACTTGCCATGCGGTAACAGAGAGAACAGTCTTTGACAGTTTTTAGGGCTTTCCTCTGACACCGCCTGGTATAGAGGTCCTGGATGGTAGGGAGCTTTGCCCCAGTGATGTACTGGGCCGTACGCACTACCCTCTGTAGTGCTTTGTGGTCGGAGGCCGGGCAGTTGCCATAACAGGCAGTGATGCAACCAGTGATGCTCTCGATGGTGCAGCTGTAGAACCTTTTGAGGATCTGAGGACCCATGCCATAAACAGGAAAATCAGGAAATAAAAATGATGACAATGAAAATAAAATGGGTATAGAGTGTTACAGGAGTCATTTTTTTCATTGAGCAACACCATTACAGTATATCATGAATGCCACTTTATGAGGTGTGCGCAGCAGAAAGTGACTCTCACTGGGTCATCATCCATCACATACAGATAATTGTTCTCAGGTATAGTATGATGCAATGGCTGCCACTGTGGTCTACCACTGATGAGATGGTTCAAGTCAAAGACATGCTCATCATCACGTTTACAGTGAAAACTACAGCCCCCTCTCTCACACACCCTCAGAGGCTGCAGTTACAGACCTTCAGAGGTAGAGGAGAGTTTTGGCAAAGACACTGGCCTTGCTGATGACTGAGCAGACACAGTGCGCGTGGGGAAACCGGATAAACACACACTGAAATGCCTCATTCTGGGGCAGGCGAGGTGTTGATTGTTACTGTAACCAGCAGCAACCAGGCCAATTGATCTGTTTAATATGGACTGGAGAGAACGGAGGAGGCTCTCCTTTTTATGAACTGTGGAGAAAAAAAATAAACATTTCCAACTGATGCTCCATCCCAGGGCATGCGGTTGAGCCGCAGGAGAAATGGACCCGCAGGGCTTCCGTAGCTCTATGATTCTCCTGAGCGCTGGAGCAGAGAGAACACAGGGACTCTTCCAAAAATGGTACACACACACACATCCCCGGCAGACGTCTCTGTGGAAAAATGTGGTCACAGAGTGAAAGCCCAGGAGCCAGAGGGAGAGCAGGCCAGAGCAAGAATAGCATGGTGAGTCTCTCTCTCAGGGACAGGCCAGGGTAGGAGACACCGTGCCCAGCTGGGACAGAACCTAGAGGGGCAAACTGGAGCAGGATATCCCAGGTCTCTGAACTCTCTATGGAGGATTTACTGGGCTGGTGAGAGAGGATCAAACCAATACACTGATTTTGTGAGGCTGTCTTTTAGCTCAACTCATAGGCACTACATCAAGGAAGTATCATGAAATACATGTGGACTGGTGTGTGTGTGTGTGTGTGTGTGTGTGTGTGTGTGTGTGTGTGTGTGTGTGTGTGTGTGTGTGTGTGTGTGTGTGTGTGTGTGTGTGTGTGTGTGTGTGTGTGTGTGTGTGTGTGTGTGTGTGTGTGTACCGAAATGTGTTTCTCTGTGAGTATATGGCTGCGTTCACACATGTTGCCCAATTCTGATATTTTTTTCAGTAATTGGTCTTTTGACAAATCAGATCAGCTCTGAAAAATATCTGATGTGAAAAGATCTGATTTAATTGGGTCAAAAGACCAATTAGTGGAAAAGAAAATCAGAATTAGGCACCATGTGTAAACAGCCTAAGTGTCTGAGGCATGGCTGTTGTACCATCAAAGCCACTTACCCAATAATCACTGTGATTTGAAACAGCGTCGGCTACAACATATTTCACTAAAACCGAGAGGGACCTCACTCCTAATAAACAACTTTAATAAAAACAAGATGTCCGCTTCGCCGTCCAGGAAAGCAGAGCCAGACACAAGCGAACAACAAAATCGAGCAGGCTTCTCCAACCTATCCTACCTTTAAAGCTACGCCAGCCCTGCGGTCCTGCTCAAGGTTCTGGTACCATATAACACTGACTCACTTCAGACCCTGTTACCCATATCGCCCCACCCTCCCTTCCATCATTAAAGGTACAGAACCACACCATTGTTCCACCTCCTATTTTTACTTCAAGAGGTCCCGGGCCAAGCCAAGGCATTTACTGTAACATGTCCGGTGAGATTATCAGCAGACAGGGTTGAGTCTGGCCACGGCTCCCTGCAACAAAGGAGCAGGCTAATCTGGGCTTTGTGGAGGTCTTATGTTCAGAGCAGGTCTCCTGGTGAACAGACATCCTTCAGGAGTAACACTTGCTGTCTTATTAATGGTTAAAGCATTCTGACAGGCCTTCTGTTACTTACTTAAACCCTGCACTGCCTAATGGATGGCTAAAAGCCATTAGGAGAGACAACCTGCCTCTATTGTCTACTATGGTAAAGCGGCAGGGCAATCGATAGGGCTTTTCCTTCTCCTCCTCCAGTGTTAATTTGAAATGTGATGGCAATATGGCTCCTGGTGAGTAAAGTAGACACCTTGGTTCAGATCAAAGGACTGAGAAACTGGGGGCCGGAGGAGCACCTGCGGTGAGAGGTAAGATCAGAGGTTCAGTTTGGAGAACATCGTACTGATGTCATGCTCCTGTCGTGCTCTACTCTACTAAACCATGTTCTATTGAACTCTATTCCATTCTGTTCTCGTGAACTATAGTCTTCTCCACTCTACTCTTTTCTACTGAACACACGACAACACTTTACTTGACACCCAACGTCATAACACGTTATTGACACGGTCATAACCATGTCGCAATATGTCATAACAACTTACGTAACTTTTTATAATATGGTGATAACACTGTCATGACACATATTTAGGCCTGCTGTGACATATACTGCATTATTTTATGGCTAGTTATGACACCTACATAAGAGTGTAAAAACCCACAACACCTACCTCACAAGGCAAAACATTCCTTTACACCATAGCCTATGTGTCAACAGTATGTTTATACTATATCAGATGTTTTGAAATTGACCATATTACATTATCATTGTAATCGTGCACACATTGATGTCGGACATGCACCTACCCCAATGCTCTGTTGCTGATGACTGGGAGGAATGCGGAAGTAGATTTCGTAGCAGGACAAGACACCCTCTTTTTGACTGATGACTGATATAAGGGCATGTATGTGATAGACCTATCTGGCTGATATGGTTATGATGGTCATAATGCTTCATAACTGTGTCACAAAGTGTATTTTCTTAGTCCAAGTAAAGTGACACAGGGTGGTCATAATGCCTCATGACAGTGTCATAAAGTGTATTTCTATAAGTTATTTAAATTATGATGAAAAAAAACATGACTGTAAAGAATTAATTCATTATGGGTCATGACCAATGTTCCCTCACATGTTTGGAGGCACTGAGCAAATTTCAGGCCTGCTGAGCACAAAGTTGTGAATGATATGAAAATTCTGTACAACGTCCAACACGCGTTTACTGTGAACACCGAGGCTGTACCTGCTTTAAGTTACAGTTTCAACAGAGGCCAAGTAGGCTACTGTGGCTATTTTATCATAATGTAGGCCTACCAGAGTGGCCTACCATCAAAAACAATGGAAATAGCTGTTCTATAATTCAGCCTACAGTACAGAGGCAGCCAATGTGTGGTGTTCAATGCAGGCCTACATACCATGAGACTTGAAGGGCTTGACATGAACCTGTTTATCCGCTTGTCCTTCAGACAAGGAGGTGACTGAAAATATTTTTGTGTTGGTTGATGCAAGAAACCAGTTAACAAAATAAAATGCATTATTATTCCCATACCATTATTACAGAGAATCAGACAAATTCTGCTACCCTCTGACTATTGGCTACTTAGTTTATTAAAGCCTGTCTCAAAATACAACACTGCCCATTCAAGACAAAAAAAAGCTCTTTACTTGACTCGCTTTACAAAGATGTCTATAAATGTACACGTTTTGTGCTCTTGTAGGAAGCAATCACTCCCCTATTGCTGACTACAAATGATCTATAACTGGGCTAATAACTCACTAACTAGTAATCACTCCCCTATTGCTGACTACAAATTATCTATAACTGGGCTAATAACTCACTAACTAGTAATCACTCCCCTATTGCTGACTACAAATGATCTATAACTGGGCTAATAACTCACTAACTAGTAATCACTCCCCTATTGCTGACTACAAATGATCTATAACTGGGCTAATAACTCACTAACTAGTAATCACTCCCCTATTGCTGACTACAAATGATCTATAACTGGGCTAATAACTCACTAACTAGCAAAATATGAACAAAATGTGCACACGTGTCTACATGCATCTCTGGCTTTGATCTCAAAACAAGCGCATCTACTCACGACTACAGCTGTAAATACAGTCCAGTTCAATGTAAATGGCACATATCCATATATGGCAAAGGTCTATTTGCATATAGGCCTATTGCAGCTCTGATTGGTTATGCTGCACTGGTCTGTGTAGAGTACGGGCTGAGTCTTGTGTGTCAATGCAATATAATCCTACCTACTCCAACGAAAGAATCAGGAAACACCAGTATGTTGAACAAACAGATAATCCAACGTGTGTGTGTGTCTGGAAGTATGTGTCAGTGTGTGTGTATGTGTGTGCCTTTGTACTAAAGTGAACTAGCAGGTTCCCATTTTAGACCCGTGGCACATACAGGGGGATAGAGGTCTTTGAAGTGCTGGGTCTGCCATCCATCTCCAGCTTGCGGGCTTTCATTTCATGCCAGCTTCTGTAGAGGCCAGGGATATTAAAGAGAAACGCTCACTTGGCCCCTGCCCCTCCCTACCACATCTCCATGGTGAAACTATAACTAGAGTCCTAGGCCACTGACTCAGAGACAGAGTACAGCACAACTGAATGATATGGTGAGGAAATTATTATATTGTCAGAATGCTTTAGTGTCGGGCAGAACACAATTTAGAGAACTACAGTGAAGTAAATAGAGTATGGTGGAGCACAATATAGTGTGTTCGACAACACTTTACTTGATAAACAAATGCAGACAGACTTAAACACACACACAGACACACAGACACACACACACACACAGCAATATAGTATGCCACATACCAGACAGATATGCCTTGAGGGCAACTATGACACACTAGCGTAATACATTGCAAGGCAATTCTCATTGTGGGTAGAAAAGGAAGGTGTTACAGAGCAAGTCTTTTATGTCTAATAATTTTTGGTCACAGACACAAAACAGACTGCTATTGAAGTCTCATAAAACAACCCACGCAACATGATCAGACATAACAAAACAAACTGCTATTGAAGTCTCATAAAACAACCCACGCAACATGATCAGACATAACAAAACAGACTGCTATTGAAGTCTCATAAAACAACCCACGCAACATGATCAGACATAACAAAACAGACTGCTATTGAAGTCTCATAAAACAACCCACGCAACATGATCAGACATAACAAAACAGACTGCTATTGAAGTCTCATAAAACAACCCACGCAACATGATCAGACATAACAAAACAGACTGCTATTGAAGTCTCATAAAACAACCCACGCAACATGATCAGACATAACAAAACAGACTGCTATTGAAGTCTCATAAAACAACCCACGCAACATGATCAGACATAACAAAACAGACTGCTATTGAAGTCTCATAAAACAACCCACGCAACATGATCAGACATACAAAACAAGAAGAAGATACTTAACTCAAGTATAAGCAACTTTGCACACACACGTACTTACACACACATACACACACTACCTGAACACACATACACACACTACCTCAAAAAGTGCTGACCATATAGAGGAGATAAGATAAAAGCAGAACAGTTTCTGCAAGGTCAGGAAAACCGAACCCTCCAGGCTGGCTGTGGCAGAGTGTCCTCTAGTGGCCATTCTGTTGAATAATACCATAGTGGAGCCTGAGGTGCAGTCTCGCTGTCTCCCCTTCACAGACTGTAATAAGCCCTTCACTACCAGGCCAGCGCAGAGCCCGCAGTCACCACAGCCCTGCCACAGTGTATGAGTGAAGGGGCCAGAAGGGGGTGAGACCAGACCACCTCACTGGACAGCTCAAGGGGACCACCACACCGTCCTATCTCCCACCACAGTCTCCCCCGAGCCCTCGGGAGAAACCTACCCACTCTCCCACATTTTAATTAACACTAAAACAAACAGTATGCACACAAACCCACCCTGGTTTACTGCAGACCATACGGAGAACGGCTGCTCTGAAAATAATAGAAAAGTCTGGTTTCCAGTTAGACCGCCCTGTTAAGATGGTGGAGGGGTGACACGGCGTCACCTTGTACAGTATGTACATACCCATACTGCTGTTGGCACCCTGCTGTGCCCCAGTTACATCCACTGTGTGTCACTGAGCCACTGGCACATTGTCATCAAAGAGAGACTGCAGGAAAGTCACTCACTCACAGACACTGTCACATTGCCAGACACTGTCAACCCCTCAGAAGAAACACAACCAATCAGTCAACTGCAGTTAACATCAGATAGCCCTATAAGAAAACATTGACTTCTGATATAAACCAAAACACATACAAATCGAAACTTTAAAATACTTCATATTAGCAGAACAGCAGAGACATACAGTAAATAGCCTATACCCCAACGGAGAAAGACCTATATCTCTGTTCTTTATGGTGATTCTTACTGTATTTAGAGCAGGCTAGGCCTATGCAGTTGATAACAGATAAAAGGCCTCCGTTAGGACTAACACAGACCAAAACTAATATGCCTACATATAGGAGCATGATACGTGGTGCTTATGATTTTCATAAAGCCGGATAGAAAAACACACCTTGTTGGAGGATCAACATTTCAAACCCCCGGCGCTTTGGTTTTCGCTAACAAGTCGCAGACGGTGTTTTTTTCTTAAGGGACGTGTCGGATGCCAACATATTTTCTGCTGAAAGCCAACGCTGCTGAAGATGTAAAGCGTAGATAAAGTGAATGGAAAGCATTAGGGGACTGCGAGATTTACAGAACTGGAGTCAGGGAGGAATGTTTCTGCCCCGACGCCTTCCAAGAACAACAACACACCGCGTGCCCGCCATGCCAGAAGCGGGCGCTTTTTCGCGTCTCGGGTGGGTTGGTGCGTGTGAGGGGTGCGTTAACGTTTTTCAGCAGGGCAGCTTGGGCCTATACAGTGAAAGCTGAACACTGTGCTTTGTATCGTGGCCCGTGGCACAAATCAACGGTGAACAGCTCTTGGCAGCCAAAGTGGCAGAGCAAAAACGATCATGAAATTAATATTTGTCCATAAAAGTTCATTTAACACCCGTCTCCCGTGCCTCTAATATAAAGCGGTCCTTCATCAGGAGTAATGGGATGAGAAAGGCCAGATATTGAGTATGAATGGCATGATGTTACTTCAACACAACAGTTACAATCCACTTTAGACTGTCTGGCTCTATCAAACTAAATTGGACTCAACATAATACACCTCTAATGGGTCTGGAGAAGAGGGTGGATTTTGAAGATTGCCTGCTCTCCCCCAATGTTGAAAATACTTCAATAAGATTAGGCCTGACTAAAGACAATCTTATGACAAAACTAAATATTTTACTCCAAGAAAGAGTGAAACAGGTCACATAATCAAGATAAACATGTTGTCCCCCACGAATGATGTGAAATGCTAATTAGCAACAGAAGCCCTCAGCAAGACCACAAATTCCTGCAGGAAGATCCTGAACGTCATCTCTAGCAACAGTGTCAGCTACCGTTCACCAGCGCCATCAGAGACTTATGCACAATCCATGATGAATCCATGTGCTGTATTGAATTGAATAAAGTGAATAAAGTGAATTGAATAAAGTGTGGAACTTCTTACACACCCCTTCACTTTCTTAGCTAGCCACTGACTACACTTTAGCCAGCTAGTTAGAAGAGCAGTAGATACAACAACATTTTTTAGCCTAGATAATTGTTTGTACAGTATGTCGACTATTTGTCTAGTCCAGACCTTATGGCATTTTTCAAGGGTGAGTGTAAGAGCATTTAAAGGGGAGAAGACCACTATAAGTCTGTCAATGTGGAGAAGGGCAGCTACAGCGAGGGGCAACACACCAGTTTTGTCAGGGCCATGAGGGATAAAGACTATCCCGTGTTGGTGGGTGTAGCTATTAAGTTAAGCTTGAGCATCTTAGAAATACAATGTTTTCTATACAGCGGTCAACATTCTACAAGGAACTTAATCAATTGTATAGTCATTAACCAGTTTACCCTGAATACCAGACTTAGATGAATGATAACTCAGTTCTAGAATGTTGTCATTGATGAGAATGAATAAAAACATCTATTGATATTCAGAATGATTGACTTTGTTAAGACATCCAGTCTGTATTGTAGTCACATGACCAGAGACTAATCTCAAAGGCAGAGTATTTATTTATTTGGATTGGTACATGCATTCACAGTTTTGATTTATAGTATCCTTCCCACTGTATGATTGATAACAGTTTGTTTACTTACAGTGCATTCGGAAAGACTTCAGACCCCTTGACTTTGTCCCCATTTTGTTATTTTACAGCCTTATTCTAAAATGGATTAAATAGTTTTTTCCCTCATCAATCTACACACAATAAATATCCCATTATAACAAAGCAAAAACAGTTGTTTTTTTTACTGGAAAAAAAACTTACGGTAGTTGTCCTGTTGGAAGGTGAACCTTTGCACCAGTCTGAGGTCCTGAGTGTTCTGGAGCAAGTTTTCATCAAGTTTCTCTCTGTACTTTGCTCCGTTCATCCTTCCCTCGATCCTGATTAATCTCCCAGTCCCTGCCCCTGAAAAACATCCCCACAGCATGATTCTGCCACCACAATGCTTCACCATAGGGATGGTGCTTGGTTTCCTCCAGACGTGACTCTTGGCATTCAGGCTAAAGAGTTCAAGCTTGGTTTCATCAGACCTGAGAGTCTTTTGGCAAACTCCAAGCGGGCTGTCATGTGCCCTTTACTGAGGAGTGTCTTCTGTCTGGCCACTCTACCATAAAGGCCTGATTGGTGGAGTGCTGCAGAGATTGTTGTCCTTCAGGAAGGTTCTCCCATCTCCACAGAGGAACTCTAGAACTCTGTTAGAGTGACAATTGGGTTCTTGGTCACCTCCCTGACCAAGGCCCTTCTTCCCCGAATTGTTCAGTTTAGCTGGTCGACCAGTTCTAGGAAGTAAAATAAAATCAAATGTTATTTGTCACATACACATGGTTAGCAGATGTTAATGCGAGTGTAGCGAAATGCTTGTGCTTCTAGTTCCGACAATGCAGTAATAACCAACAAGTAATCTAACTAACAATTCCAAAACTACTGTCTTATACACACAAGTGTAAGGGGATAAAGAATATGTACATAAAGATATATGAATGAGTGATGGTACAGAGCGGCATAGGCAAGATACAGTAGATGGTATCGAGTACAGTATATACATATGAGATGAGTATGTAAACAAAGTGGCTTAGTTAAAGTGGCTAGTGATACATGTATTACATAAAGATGCAGTAGATGATATAGAGTACAGTATATACGTATACATATGAGATGAATAATGTAGGGTATGTAAACATTATATTAGGTAGCATTGTTTAAAGTGGCTAGTGATATATTTTACATCATTTCCCATCAATTCCCATTATTAAAGTGGCTGGAGTTGAGTCAGTGTGTTGGCAGCAGCCACTCAATGTTAGTGGTGGCTGTTTAACAGTCTGATGGCCTTGAGATAGAAGCTGCTTTTCAGTCTCTCGGTCCCAGCTTTGATGCACCTGTACTGACCTCACCTTCTGGATGATAGCGGGGTGAACAGGCAGT
Source organism: Oncorhynchus kisutch (assembly GCF_002021735.2). Taxonomy (NCBI): domain Eukaryota; kingdom Metazoa; phylum Chordata; class Actinopteri; order Salmoniformes; family Salmonidae; genus Oncorhynchus; species Oncorhynchus kisutch. The sequence goes on from NC_034180.2 coordinate 37,041,114, forward strand.
TGCTCGGGTGGTTGATGTCCTTGATGATCTTTATGGCCTTCCTGTGACATCGGGTGGTGTAGGTGTCCTGGAGGGCAGGTAGTTTGCCCCCGGTGATGCGTTGTGCAGACCTCACTACCCTCTGGAGAGCCATACGGTTGTGGGCGGAGCAGTTGCCGTACCAGGCGGTGATACAGCCTGCCAGGATGCTCTCGATTGTGCATCTGTAGAAGTTTGTGAGTGCTTTTGGTGACAAGCCAAATTTCTTCAGCCTCCTGAGGTTGAAGAGGCGCTGCTGCGCCTTCTTCACAATGCTGTCCGTGTGGGTGGACCAATTCAGTTTGTCTGTGATGTGTATGCCGAGGAACTTAAAACTTGCTACCCTCTCCACTACTGTTCCATCGATGTGGATAGGGGGGTGTTCCCTCTGCTGTTTCCTGAAGTCCACAATCATCTCCTTAGTTTTGTTGACGTTGAGTGTGAGGTTATTTTCCTGACACCACACTCCGAGGGCCCTCACCTCCTCCCTGTAGGCCGTCTCGTCGTTGTTGGTAATCAAGCCTACCACTGTTGTGTCGTCCGCAAACTTGATGATTGAGTTGGAGGCGTGCGTGGCCACGCAGTCGTGGGTGAACAGGGAGTACAGGAGAGGGCTCAGAACGCACCCTTGTGGGGCCCCAGTGTTGAGGATCAGCGGGGTGGAGATGTTGTTGCCTACCCTCACCACCTGGGGGCGGCCCGTCAGGAAGTCCAGTACCCAGTTGCACAGGGCGGGGTCGAGAGCCAGGGTCTCGAGCTTGATGACGAGCTTGAAGGGTATTATGGTGTTAAATGCCGAGCTGTAGTCGATGAACAGCATTCTCACATAGGTATTCCTCTTGTCCAGGTGGGTTAGGGCAGTGTGCAGTGTGGTTGAGATTGCATCGTCTGTGGACCTATTTGGGCGGTAAGCAAATTGGAGTGAGTCTAGGGTGTCAGGTAGGGTGGAGGTGATATGGTCCTTGACTAGTCTCTCAAAGCACTTCATGATTACGGAAGTGAGTGCTACGGGGCGGTAGTCGTTTAGCTCAGTTACCTTAGCTTTCTTGGGAACAGGAACAATGGTGGCCCTCTTGAAGCATGTGGGAACAGCAGACTGGGATAGGGATTGATTGAATATGTCCATAAACACACCAGCCAGCTGGTCTGCGCATGCTCTGAGGGCGCGGCTGGGGATGCCGTCTGGGCCTACAGCCTTGCGAGGGTTAACACGTTTAAATGTTTTACTCACCTCGGCTGCAGTGAAGGAGAGGCCTTGGTGGTTCTAAAATTCTTCCATTTAAGAATGATGGAGGCCACATGTGCAATCAATAAAATGTACCATAGGTGGACTCCAAACAAGTTGTAGGAACATCTCAAGGATGATCAATGAAAACAGGATGCACCTGAGCTCAATTTCGAGTCACATAGGTCTAAATACTTACAGTATGTCTTTTTTTTACAAAGTTGCAAATATTTCTAAAAACAGGTTTTTGCTTTGTCATTGTGTGGTATTGTGTGTAGATGGGTGAGGAAAAATACATTAGAATAAGGCTGTAATGTAACAAAATGTAGAAAAGGTCAAGGGGTCTGTCACGGATCCCCCGGTACTGCTGCTCATTCTGTTCACCAGCTCCGAAGGTCTACGTCACCGGCCTTCTAGGCGTCACTGAACTGGATTCATTACCACCAACCCCAGACTGTCGTCTCATTACGCACACCTGGTTCCCATTCCCCCTGATTAGTATGTGTATAATTGTGCCCTCTGTTCCCCATTGTTCTTGTCTATTATTGTCCCATGTCCGTTGGTCTTATGAGTACCTGTGCTCTGTTGTATCGGCTTTCGTGCTACGTGTTTGTGCACTTGTTACTACAGGTCTCGTCCCATGTATTATTTAGAAGTTTACACCTCGCTCTTTTGCTTGGGTTACATCCCTATATATACAGTGGGGCAAAAAAGTATTTAGTCAGCCACCAATTGTGCAAGTTCTCCCACTTAAAAAGATGAGAGAGGCCTGTAATTTTCATCATAGGTACACTTCAACTATGACAGACAAAATGAGGAAAAACTGGCTTAAGCAAATCTTTGGAGGGAGTTGAAAGTCCGTGATGCCCAGCAACAGCCCCAAAACATCACTGCTCTAGAGGAGATCTGCATGGAGGAATGGGCCAAAATACCAGCAACAGTGTGTGAAAACCTTGTGAAGACTTACAGAAAACGTTTGACCTCTGTCATTGCCAACAAAGGGTATGTAACAAAGTATTGAGAAACTTTTGTTAATGACCAAATACTTATTTTCCACCATCATTTGCAAATAAATTCATAAAAAATCCTACAATGTGATTTTCTGGATTTTTTTCTTCTCATTTTGTCTGTCATAGTTGAAGTGTACCTATGATGAAAATTACAGGCCTCTCTCATCTTTTTAAGTGGGAAAACTTGCACAATTGGTGGCTGACTAAATACTTTTTTGCCCCACTGTATGTATGTATATATATATATATATATATATATATATATATATATATATTCATACACACACACACTTGTTTGTTTTGGGCTTCGTCCCTGTCATGACGTACTTTATTTTGGGTGAAGAAATAAATACCACTATTACGTATTCCTGCGCCTGTCTCCTATCATTATACAGCGTAACAGGGTCTGAATACTTTCCGAATGCAATGTATCCTCGTGAAAATTGCAGTTTATTAAATATTCTACAGCTATAATGTCATCAATCAAATCAAACTATTTATATAGCACATTTCTTAAAATAAATGCATTTCAAGATCAGGCAAATTCAAAGTCAGGCATTGAAAGGCATGTGGCACTTAACATCCTTTCTCTTTGTAGGTCTCTATAGGTGACCAGCAGTGGTGGAAAAAGTACCCAATTGTCATACTTGAGTAAAAGTATAGATATCTTAATAGAAAGTTACTCAAGTAAAAGTGAGTCAGTAAAATACTACTTGAGTAAAAGTCTACAATTATTTGGTTTTAAATATACTTAAGTATCACAAGTAAATGTAATTGCTAATTGTGTATTTGACTATTGTCCTGCTAAGCATTCAAAATATAAAGAGTACTTATCAGGGAAAATGTATGGAGTAAAAAGTACAATATTTTCTTTAGGAATGTAGTGAAGAAGTAAAAGTTGTCAAAAATATAAATAGTAAAGTAATGTACAAATACCCCAAAAACAACTTCAGTAGTTGTCACACCCTGACCTTAATATTCTTTGTTTTCTTTATTATTTTGGTTAGGTCAGGGTGTGACATGGGTGATGTATGTGTTATTGATCCTGTCTAGGGGTTTTGTATGTCTATGGGTGTTTACTAGTCTAGGTGTTCTGTATGTCTGTGGTTGCCTAGATTGGTTCTCAATTAGAGGCAGCTGTTTATCATGTCTCTGATTGGGAACCATATTTAGGCAGCCATATTCCTTGGGTATTTCGTGGGTTATTATCTATGGTTAGTTGCCTGTGTCTGCACTTGTTTATATATAGCGTCACGGTCGTTTTGTTGTTTTGTATAGTTTGTTTAGTGTTTCTTCATTAATAAATAGAAGAATGTATTCACATCACGCTGCGCATTGGTCTCCTCCATTCAACGAACGTGACAGAATAACCCACCAAACAAGGACCAAGCAGCGTGAAAAAGAGGAGTGGACATCGTGGACTCGGGAGAAAGAGGAGTGGAGGACATCCTGGACCTGGGAGGAGGTAATGGCAGGGGACAAGACCCTGCCATGGAAGCAGGTGGAGAGAGCACAGGAGGAACGGCGACGATATATGAAGACACGACTAGCACGGCAGCCCGAAAGGCAGCCCCAATAAAAAAAAAATGGGAGGGGGCACACGAGGAGATTGGCTGAGTCAGGTAGGAGACCTGAGCCAACTCCTCTGCTTACCGTGGGGAGTGTATAACTGGTCAAGCACCATGTTATGCAGAGATGTGCAAGGTGTCTCCAGTGGCATTTCTAGCCCGGTGCGCTCTATTCCAGCTCCTCGCATTGGCCGGGCTAGAATGAGCATCCAGCCAGGAAGGAGGGTGCCGGCTCAGCGCTCCTGGTCTCCAGTATACCTCCATGGACCAGGATATCCTGCGCCGGCTCTGCGTACTGTGAGTCTGCACAAACATCCAACCAGGACGGATTGTGTCAGCTCTACACTCCTGACCTCCAGTACGCCTCCACAGCCCAGTACGTCCTGTGCCTGCTCCCTGCACTCGCCCTGAGGTGCGTGTCCCCAGCCGAGTACCACCAGTGCCAACACCACGCACCAGGCTTCCTGTGCGTCTCCAGAGCCCTGTACGCCCTGTTCCTCCTCCCCGCACTCACCCTGAGGTGCGTGTACCCCAGCCCGGTATCACCAGTGCCGGCATCATGCACCAGGCCTATAGTGTTCCTCGGCAGTCCAGTACCCTGGACAGTACCCAGTCCAGAGTGTCCGGCAACAGTACCCAGTCCAGAGCGTCCGGCAACAGTACCCAGTCCAGAGCGTCCGGCGACAGTACCCAGTCCAGAGCGTCCGGCGACAGTCTACAGACCGGAACCTCCTAAGACGGGCCACAGACCGGAATCTCCTACGAGGTGCTCTGTCAGGCTAGTTTGGCACATCTACTAGCCCAGTCTGAAAAATACTAGCCTCGGGCTAGCTTAATTTACATCCCTGCTGACATGTCTAACTGGTTTCACAGGTCATTTGGTTAGACATGTACAACAGATGGACAGATGAACAAAATCGTTTGTGTTTTGTTTGAGGAAAACATTGAGCCCACAAGTCCTTTATGAGCTAACTTGCCAGCTAACTTTAGCTAATGTAGATAACTAGCCAACCAAGGTACCTAACTAGCTAACCCACCAGGCAATATTTAGTGAAATTTAGCTCACCTTTTGTGTAGTCAGACTTTTCTAAGTGGTGTCATGCGCGCTAACCAACTATCCTTGCCATGGTGCCAGCCTAACGTTAATTAGCAAGTCTGACCACACGAACAGTGAATTAACATTAACTAGCTAGCTAAATATCCCTTCTCTGGTGGGCTAACTCTAGCTAGCATGTCACCATGTGAAAAAGTATGACTACACAAACTGTGAGCTAACTTGAACTAGCTGGCTAGCTCTCTAAAGAGGTCACAACAGTCATTATGCTGGTTTTCTTTTTACTTGTGAGGAATATGCGTTGTACATTTAACTATAGTCAGGGGTTATTTAGCATCTGTTCATAAGCACCTAGCTAACCACAGATTTTTTGGCCTAATAAAAATAGCTTGTTAGCAGCTAGCAAACCTTATCACACGGCTCCAGCCATGCCTCTCGCTTACAGAGGTCGGAAAATGATAAAATGTACATATGCTTATTGGAGTAGTGGTTACAATCCGGTACATAGCACAGAACCATCCTTGCTGCTGATCAACAGAGAGACCTAAGGTTAGCTAGACAGTTACAAAGGCCAGAGTAATTTAAGTCATAAAATGCTACGGTAGGTAATTTGAAAGATGCTAAATAATAATACACACAAGAAATACAAAAATGAATTAATTTAAACAAGAAACTAAAAAAAGGCTATAATAACCACTAGTTATTCTATTTGACTTTACTTGTTAGGTTCCTTGCAACACTGCCTTGAGTGATGACGTTAAAGCCTGTGACAGGATGTGTAGTTCTGCATATTAGCCACAGTAGTAGCTAATTAGCATTTCATTTATGATATGTAATTACAGTCAAATATATTGATAAGAGTTGCAATACCTTGTCCGAGAGAGGTTTACTTGGTTATCAAAACGTCAAGCCAGGGTAAGCCTACACGATACACAGACCTTATATGAACTCGTTCTAAAATCCCCTATGGAAAAATGTATTGTGGAAAAACGATTGGAACCATTTCCGTGTTTGACCACTAGGTTTTGTGGGTATTATGACTCGTACTGTGGCACTCAATTGCCATCAGCCATGGACGGAATGCTTCCATGGAAATCAATGAAAGCTGCTATACTGTCCGCATTGGCTCACGTCCAATGGCAGCGTCCAAGCTCAGGAATCGCCGAGGTTCAATTCTGAAGTTCAAAGATAAACGCTCACGTTCATTATACCTTATGAATGGAATTAATGAGAAAAAAGTTGATTTCAGTTTGTTTCTGGGGTAGCAGGTAGAAAGTCACATTGACACAATGTTGATGGCAACGCTTAACTTCCTTTCATGGCCAACGATGCGCCAGGCCAGCTAGTTAACATTAGCCTAACATTACTACATCTAGCTACATGTTGAACTTCCATCCTCTCAGGCCAGGGGCACAATGTAAGAACGTATGGTTGGATCAGAATCGCCGTTATAACCATTTGTCAGTGTGGAGAATTAAGTAAAACCACAAGTCCAAATCCCTATCCCCATCCACTGCTAATTTAGGAAAGGGACCATTTTAGCTAGCTAGCTAGCTAGCCACCGGAGGACAATGACACAACGGGATGCAGCAATTCAAGTTCTGTCAATGACCTTTGGCTTCTAATGTGATGTGATTGGATTAAGCTTCAGACAAACTGGCATCCCTTGAGACTTTTGTTTTGGTGCCCCAGGACCATTCACAGCTGAGTTTACTCAGCTTAGCTCAAAGCTGATTTGCTATTTTTTATTTTTATTCAATGGAGGCCAAATGCTTGCTGACTTCCCTTGAATTCAATGCTACTGGGGGCAACAATGTCATACAATTTTTTACCAGACAGCATAGATGGGCTACACATTTTTATTTTATTTTTATTTCACCTTTATTTAACCAGGTAGGCTAGTTGAGAACAAGTTCTCATTTGCAACTGCGACCTGGCCAAGATAAAGCATAGCAGTGTGAGCATACAACAAAGAGTTACACATGGAGTAAACAATTAACAAGTCAATAACACAGTAGAAAACAAAGGGGGGGTCTATATACAATGTGTGCAAAAGGCATGAGGAGGTAGGCAAATAATTACAATTTTGCAGATTAACACTGGAGTGATAAAAGATCAGATGGTCATGTACAGGTAGAGATATTGGTGTGCAGAAGAGCAGAAAAGTAAATAAATAAAAACAGTATGGGGATGAGGTAGGTGAAAAGGGTGGGCTATTTACCAATAGACTATGTACAGCTGCAGCGATCGGTTAGCTGCTCGGATAGCTGATGTTTGAAGTTGGTGAGGGAGATAAAAGTCTCCAACTTCAGCGATTTTTGCAATTCGTTCCAGTCACAGGCAGCAGAGTACTGGAACGAAAGGCGGCCAAATGAGGTGTTGGCTTTAGGGATGATCAGTGAGATACACCTGCTGGAGCGCGTGCTATGGATGGGTGTTGCCATCGTGACCAGTGAGCTGAGATAAGGCGGAGCTTTACCTAGCATAGACTTGTAGATTACCTGGAGCCAGTGGGTCTGGCGACGAATATGTAGCGAGGGCCAGCCGACTAGAGCATACAAGTCGCAGTGGTGGGTGGTATAAGGTGCTTTAGTGACAAAACGGATGGCACTGTGATAGACTGCATCCAGTTTGCTGAGTAGAGTGTTGGAAGCCATTTTGTAGATGACATCGCCGAAGTCGAGGATCGGTAGGATAGTCAGTTTTACTAGGGTAAGCTTGGCGGCTTGAGTGAAGCTCATACAGAGACAGCGGGGCGTTGTTCCGTTCGCTTGGATAATCACTCCAGTGAGATACATTCAGCCTCTTGCAAATTGAAGGAAATTTCTGAAACACAAAGATGAAAGAATTTTTTTTTTAATGTTTTTCTTTTTTGTCTTTTTTTTGGGGAAGCCTGGCTTCCCATGGCATCCATGAAAACACGCCATAGGGTACCAGTCAGTCACTATGATAACAGACATTAATTGGGAATATGGCAAAATATATAGTCTCTATTGGATTCTTATGTGACCACAGATACCAACATATAAACTAAATACATATTCAGTTCTAAAGAACAAGGGTATTGGCTGAACAATTGTCATATTAGTGCATTTAATATTGTTTGGTTAAAAAAATCCTTCCAACCACTTGCTCAAAAACATATTTTATGACCATATAGTAACCAGAGATACACTCATAACATGTCATTGTCTCTCTCAGGAGATAACATCACATTGACACAATGCTTATGGTTATGGTGACTAGCTCCCCCTGTTGGTGATCTAGCTCCTGCCTTCCTGTTCACGCCCAGAGCAGAGACTGAAACACAGAAAAGGCTATATGTACACTCCTGACCTGCAAAGCGATATTTAATTTCAGAATTTGTTCAAATTAGGTTACAGTTAGGGTTACGGTCAGTTTTAGAGTTTAGTTAGTCGTTTTACAGGTCAGGAGTGTCCTTATAGCCTCTCCCCTGGAACACAGAAAAGGCTTACCATATCAGACACACAACAACCCCTCCTGGTTTCTCCCTCATTACACAATTACCATAATACACCACACTCACCTCACCCCTAATAACTGTGGTCTGACTGAATGATAGCCAGCCTTGTTTTGGTTACACACACACAGCTCCAATCCATCTGTTTATGTCTGGGTGGATTTCCTCTGTGTGAGTTATGAGGAAAGACAGAGACAGTGTGAAAATGTTATTTAGCCAGAAGAGAATGTCTGGGAGTGAAACGTGACACTTTAATGATCTGGAGGACACCCCTGCACCTCTTCCTGCTTGCCAGTAGAACTTGTTTGTGCAGTGCAACAAGGAAATAGTTCCAATTAGGAGCAGACAGGGTCCAAAACATGATGAAGCAGCTGAAGTCTGAATGTGAAGGCATCTTCAGTTGGAAGGAGGGTGGACATTCATTCCACTTTAGTGAAAACTATGAGGAGGTCAGTTAATGAACAAACTGAGGGGTATCCACTGAAGCAAGCTAGATCTACTCAGGGTTTCCTAAAGCTAACCAGCTTCACATTCCAGCTCAGACTTCATCTATACTACAACGGTGGAGATTGCTCGTCAGCCTGCTGATAACTAGCAGGCTTGTAACTTCGCGTGCATGTCGCACATGGCTAGTCGAACGCTAAACTCTTCATTGAGACAATGCTGAAACGTTATTCCATGGGCGAGTCAATTCCGCATTTAAATTTGTGCCGAAAGAAAAGTCATCGTGCAAATTCAGCAGGCTATAGTTTGAAATAGGCTTTTATTACATATCTTTAACACCGACTTTGGTGTGCTTCTCAATACATCTTCTCCAACTTTTATCATAAAAATTGTCATCCTACAAGTGTTTATACTGTGCGTGAAGTTTAAAATGCATTCTGTCATTACTAAATGTGTAATGTCATATTTTAACATAACTTTTTTTTTTACACAAAAACAATTGATTCATAAAATATTCAATCAGTAGTCTATCTCAAATGAAAGGGATGATGACGCAATCTTTGCAAGAGGGAAGGAATCTGATTTCATTGGTCCTCAAATCGTGGCTCAGTCATTTAATTCAGGGTGAGTGAAGTTCAGTGGAGGCTGGTGGGATGAGCTAGAGGAGGGCTGGCTTATAGTAATAAATTGAACGTATCACACATATGGAAACCATGTTTGACTCAGTTCCATTTATTACATTCCAATGACCCTGTCCTCCTATAGCTCCTCCCACCAGACTCCACTGGTGGAGTTAGCTGTGAGCAGGTTAGTTCTGAAGGATTCGTTGCCATATAAACTTACCTGGCTAAAAGGTGAGCCACTTTCATATGACCCGGTTATCCTGATCAGAGTTGACCGAAGATACCTCTCTAACTCATTAAGAAAGCTAAACTTAGATATGCATTTTTGGTTGTTGAAGCAGTTAACCTTGAAATGGGCATGGTCCATCTTTGTGAAAAAATATAAAGTGATTTCAGAATATTAAGGCAAGTTACCTGGCTAATGCATTGATCTTGCTTTGGAGTATACTCCCCTCTGCTCTGTCTCCCCTCAATCACCCATAACATAATGACATGTACAGTGACTGTAGGCCCACTAGGTAACTGATTTTAGATCTTATTGATCCTGCGTTCTGGAACAGCCCCTAGCAATCACAGCTACAAACCAGAGTGCCAATAAGAGGTTTATTTCAATAAAGTCAATATTGTTTTTAAAAAATCTGGATATTTTCTTCTGACATTGACATACACGTCATTACAGTGATTTTGGAAAACCTTCTGCGCAGGAAAAAACAAAAAAGGCCAAAGGAGATGTCTTCTAGTATTAAAACCCAAGCAGGTAAAAAATGCCTATTTTCCCCAAAATCAAACCAATAAGTGTACAAAATGTACACATTGAATTCTGAATAATCAAAACAAATATTTACAATTCCTTTTATGAAATGTGTATTACAACAAATGTCTGAAAAGATGGCGGCAAAACACGAGGAGATAAAAAACAAAACAATATATATTTTTGCTTTATCCACACTAAAGCATTTTGGAACTACGAAAGAATACATTCACTACCTTTTGAGAGCATTTGAAATAATGAGAAAATGAAATCCTACATGATATTCATTACATTACCATTCTCCTCGCCCCGATTCCTTTTCTCATAAATATCTTTAGTGTCATCTTCCCTGATGCCTGACTGCACATTACCGTTCCTCTGTATTCTATGGGAGAAAGAGAAAGTGTGTGGTTTTTATACTTCACTAGTTTAGATAGCAGGAGTCATTCAATCCACAGTGAGACCAGAATTAATGTGCCCTTTTTGGTGGCTGAAGTATAATATAAGCTACCACTGCTGCCAGAACAACACAAGCTAAAGACTTCCCTTCATGCTTTACAGGAGAAAATAAAAAACAGATGTTATTTCTGGTAAAATAGTGAGTGTCAGTGTCTATATGGAGCAGTGATGTGAGGCAATGCAGTGATGAAGTCTAAATGGTTTTTTTTCCCTGCTAGATATGATCTAATATTTCATTGCTACATATTTCATTAATCTCAGGTTCCATTGTTCTGAGCTGAAAACATCTCATCCAAGCACCTGCTACAGGTACATCTCGGAAAGCCCTGACTGAGCTCAGCGTAAGGTCAAGGAGGAAAATGGTATCAGAGCATGGAAAACATGTAGCCTTACTTCTATTATAGTTGTTGCAATTTACTTTAGCAATGTAACAGTAAAATGAAGCATATCGCACCAGTATGTCAAACTCGGTGGTTTGGCCTAGCGTCTGTCTACATGCAGTGAAACCTGCCTTCATTTATCCTCTAGAGCCAAAAACACTGAGTCTTTCAACACTGCATAAATCAACTCTGTAGCCAAAACACAAAACACAATTTCAGCCTTGTAATTTTCACTTTCATAGCAAGCCTAAAAAGCAAATTAATATTGAACAGCTGAACAGAAAAACACAGGTTGTGACCATATTCCCATGAGGAGACAGAGGGTCAGCCAGAAGGCCACTTCATAAGGAGTGTGTTTAGATTGCCCTCCAACACTGATAAGCTCTGATACACACCAGCCTGCGTCTGATCTGAAAGATCGCCATTCAAATCATCATATCAAAGAGAAAACCTAAAAAAAAAGTTAGAAACAATGGACCGTCAGTAAACTTTCTGAGCTGCTTCATGTGCTCAAGAGATCTCCAAAAATAAAAGGGAAAAGTAAGAACAAAGGAGCTCATGCATTGTGTTTGCTCGAAATTAGGAGAGAAGGAAAGGTAGTCCATAGTTTTCTTTCTCGTGTCTAAACAGACCAGTCCCAGTGTTGGGTGTAAGGGGGGGGGGGGGGGGGGGGGCCTATTTGATCAGCCTCTTGGCCACGTCTTGGTAGGCGATCTCGATCTCTTTGTCACTGGGGCAGGTGTTGGTGAACTCCTCGTGTGTGTAGGCGTTCTGCAGGTACTGCCAGATACCTATCATGTCCTTGGGGATGTCAAAGCCTCTGTACTTCTTGGTCACCACCTGTGGATGGAGGGGGACATTGACTAATTAATGTAGTCTTAGATAAACTTCTAGAGAAGAGGTCCCTCTGTAGGCCGAGGATGGTACAAAATGATTTGGGTAGCAGAATGCATAAATCACTAAGTGCTCTGGGCTTTGCTGTGTCAAGATGTACTCTATTTGTCCAAAATAAGCATTCCATTTTACAATAAGAATTCAACTGTGTGTGTACACTGAGTATACCAAACATTATGAACACTTTCAAAATATTGAGTTGCGCATGGACGGGCATTCATCGGGGCATGGACTCTACAAGGTATCAAAAGCGTTCCACAGGGATGCTGGCCCATGTTGACTCCAATGCTTTCCAAAGTTGTGTCAAGTTGGCTGGATGTCCTTTGGTCGGTAACCATTCTTGATACAGACAGGAAACTGTTGAACATGAAACTATGCAGCGTTGCAGTTTTTTGACGCAAACCAGAGCACCTGGCACCTACCATCATACTCCGTTCAAATGCACTTAAATCTTTTGTCTTGCTCATTCACCAACTGAATGACACAAATACACACCAATCCACGTCTCAATTGTCTTAAGGCTTAACAATTATTCTTGTAGTGGATTTAACAGGTGACATCAATAAGGGATCATAGCTTTCACCTGGATTCATCTGGTCAGTCCATCTCATGGAAAGAGCATTGAGTATACAATGTTCTGTACACTCAGTGTATAATGTCATGTTTATTGGCCTCTGCTCTTACCTTGACGATGTGCAGCTTGGGAAGAAGGTTGCAGTCAGCCAGTGTCATGTTGTCACCATCCAGGAACTTGCGAGAGGAGGTCTTGACGTCCTCAATGCTGTTGTGGTCGATCTCGTCGGGCAGTGGGGAGCGCAGGTACTCATCCAGCTTCTGCAGGGTCTTCAACAGCCCACGCTCCAGACCTACAGCAAAAAAAGGAACATTTATCATCTCTAACATTTATCATCTCTAACATTTATCATCTCTAACATTTATCATCTCTAACATTTATCATCTCTAACATTTATCATCTCTAACTAAGTTTGTTGGAACCTCTCCAGCTTGCTGATACTAAATAATGATTCATTTAAGATTGACTTCAGGTGTCCCTGGTGGTAATTACCACAACACTAGCACAACAACTATAAACTGCATATAGCAATCACAAACCAGCCTGCCTGCATTGTGTTGAGTATTCTAGACCACTTTTCAAACCGACACCACAGGATACACACAGCAGTTCTGTAGTATGCCACGCGAGGGCGGCATTTTATAGCAAGATGGCAGAACTTAAGCTGCCTTGCTGAAGTATTTTGAGGGAGTACATTCCTTGATCCCAGTTTTTGGCATTATCTTGAGAGCCCAAATAAGGAGTAGTTCATACAACCAAAATAGATAGCTGGGGTTGGACTAATTGTGGCTCACTGAGCAAATTCAACTTATTGGAATGTTATGTATTCAAGCCAGTTGGAGAGTGTGTGACTGGGCATATTGTGTTTTACATTTTACAGTGTGACTGTCCTATAAATAGGGCATGCCTATCATTCAGATATGACTTTCAGCAATAAAGTACTGTTGACATAGCCCTGAAGACATTCAAAGCCAACCATAACGATAGGTCAATATTTCCACAGGGTGGAGAATAGAAAGAAACCATACCATCCAAGATACCAGAGGACATGAACTGATACTGTGTCATAAACAGCTTACCCCAGATTAACATGGCATACAGACAGAGAAACAATAGCCAATATGACTGAGGCAAAGCTACAGTATACTGTCATCTGTTGTCTTGTACAAAACATGTCTGTTGGCAATATATTTATAGCTGTGGCATGCCTGTTAAACAAAAGCCAGGGGAGACAAGAGAGTTGCTGTGAGCTCATTTCCAGACTATCTCGCTCTGTTGTTTTTACCAGGCTGTTCGGTTGTTTCTTTAGAGAGCCCAGCCAGGTGACATGGGGTACAGGGGGACAGTGGCAGGAATGGTACTGGGGACAGAGAGAGGCCACCACAGAGAACAAAAGCTCTATGTTGACATGTTAGCCAGCCCCCCCCTCCTCTGCGTTGTCACCCAGCCACCAATGACCTCAGGCTACTGCTGTCACCTAGCAACCACAAAACTGTTGAAGCACATAGGTTTATGTGTGTGCTTGTTAATTCTGTTATAGGGAGTGGAAGCTCACCTTCGTTGGCATTGGGTTTTGAGTTTTTGATGAAGGCTGAGAACTTGGCAAAGATGTCCATCCCAGCTGTGTTGGACTCAGGGTGTCTGGCACTAAGCTTGGTGAACCTAAACACACACACACACACACACGATACACCTGGTTAGATCTCAAACAAGCAGAGTGTATACTGTAAAAAAAATATAATAATAACAAAACCTAGGTATCTACACTTGGAGGCAGTGTGATGTGCTTAGTGGGCGTGACGAGCTGTTACCACCCAGACGAGATGACTCACTTGGGTGGGCTGAGGACATCCTCCAAGAACTCCTCTATCTTGTTGACGTCTGTCTTGACCTCCCCGTTGAAGGTGATGAAGGGAGGGTGTGTGCCTGGGGCCAGGTTCTGGAGGTCTGCAGGCTTCCTGGGAAGAGGAGAAGACAGGGGATTTAGTGGGCATGTCACAACACACTGGTAAATACCCATATCAGCCAAATGCAATGCATACCTTATACTGTGTAAAGTCCTTAATGTTGTTGAAATGTCTGTCTCGTTTGTATGGATGACTTTGCCGCAAAACCAAGTTCCCCCTGGGGATAAAGTTTTATACTACTACTATACAACTGAGACGTCACTGATTACTCACTAACCTTTCACTTTATATCCCTATAATCCATCTGGTCTCGGTCTAGTCTTTGACAATCATCAACTATCATTAGTGTTATTCTGTTTCTTCCCAGGGCCCAGTTCTATTGCTTTCTCGGGTCATTGGAGGTGGCTGTGGCCCACGGACAGGACACAATTCCCTGTCCCATGCTGAACTGTTCCAGACTTTTCTAGCCTTCTCTAGCGCTCCCCTCACACACACAGACCCTGGGCTGGAATTTATTTTCAACAGGGTTGTGTACGTGTGTTTGTGCATGTGTGTGTATGCCAAGTTCATTCCTCTGTCCACAGTGCTCAGAGCAGGCTTGTTTTGTTCCAGGTGTCTGGGAGGTGAGATATGATGAGAACACACACAACATAATGAGGATGTGATGAAGGACCTGTCAACAGCACAAAGCCCCATGTTTTATAATGACCCACACAAACCAAATCACTAAATTACAAAGCAAAATAAAAAAACATTTTTAGGTCATACAGTGTAGAAGTATTAGCATTGCCTTGACTGAGTTAAGTGACAAAATAATGTGGAGCAAATTAACTTTGATGCAGAGAACAGCCTACCACTGACCTATCCAAAGAGTGCTTCACATGCAAGCCAAGTCAAAATGCAATGTGATGTGCGTACGTACAGTGGTTAAGATGTCCCTATAAGGGGAGATGTGAAACACACTCATACAGTGCCTTGCGAAAGTATTCGCCCCCCTTGAACTTTGCGACCTTTTGCCACATTTCAGGCTTCAAACATAAAGATATAAAACTGTATTTTTTTGTGAAGAATCAACAACAAGTGGGACACAATCATGAAGTGGAACGACATTTATTGGATATTTCAAACTTTTTTAACAAATCAAAAACTGAAAAATTGGGCGTGCAAAATTATTCAGCCCCCTTAAGTTAATACTTTGTAGCGCCACCTTTTGCTGCGATTACAGCTGTAAGTCGCTTGGGGTATGTCTCTATCAGTTTTGCACATCGAGAGACTAAACGTTTTTCCCATTCCTCCTTGCAAAACAGCTCGAGCTCAGTGAGGTTGGATGGAGAGCATTTGTGAACAGCAGTTTTCAGTTCTTTCCACAGATTCTCGATTGGATTCAGGTCTGGACTTTGACTTGGCCATTCTAACACCTGCATATGTTTATTTTTGAACGATTCCATTGTAAATTTTGCTTTATGTTTTGGATCATTGTCTTGTTGGAAGACAAATCTCCGTCCCAGTCTCAGGTCTTTTGCAGACTCCATCAGGTTTTCTTCCAGAATGGTCCTGTATTTGGCTCCATCCATCTTCCCATCAATTTTAACCATCTTCCCTGTCCCTGCTGAAGAAAAGCAGGCCCAAACCATGATGCTGCCACCACCATGTTTGACAGTGGGGATGGTGTGTTCACGGTGATGAGCTGTGTTGCTTTTACGCCAAACATAACGTTTTGCATTGTTGCCAAAAAGTTCAATTTTGGTTTCATCTGACCAGAGCACCTTCTTCCACATGTTTGGTGTGTCTCCCAGGTGGCTTGTGGCAAACTTTAAACAACACTTTTTATGGATATCTTGAAGAAATGGCATTCTTCTTGCCACTCTTCCATAAAGGCCAGATTTGTGCAATATACGACTGATTGTTGTCCTATGGACAGAGTCTCCCACCTCAGCTGTAGATCTCTGCAGTTCATCCAGAGTGATCATGGGCCTCTTGGCTGCATCTCTGATCAGTCTTCTCCTTGTATGAGCTGAAAGTTTAGAGGGACGGCCAGGTCTTGGTAGATTTGCAGTGGTCTGATACTCCTTCCATTTCAATATTATCGCTTGCACAGTGCTCCTTGGGATGTTTAAAGCTTGGGAAGTCTTTTTGTATCCAAATCCGGCTTTAAACTTCTTCACAACAGTATCTCGGACCTGCCTGGTGTGTTCCTTGTTCTTCATGATGCTCTCTGCGCTTTTAACGGACCTCTGAGACTATCACAGTGCAGGTGCATTCATACGGAGACTTGATTACACACAGGTGGATTGTATTTATCATCATTAGTCATTTAGGTCAACATTGGATCATTCAGAGATCCTCACTGAACTTCTGGAGAGAGTTTGCTGTACTGAAAGTAAAGGGGCTGAATAACTTTGCACGCCCAATTTTTCAGTTTTCGATTTGTTAAAAAAGTTTGGAATATCCAATAAATGTCGTTCCACTTCAAGATTGTGTCCCACTTGTTGTTGATTCTTCACAAAAAAATACAGTTTTATATCTTTATGTTTGAAGCCTGAAATGTGGCAAAAGGTCGCAAAGTTCAAGGGGGCCGAATACTTTTGCAAGGCACTGTAGGACCAACAAGTCACAGGGGCACCAAAACAGGAAGTGACCTCAACCCTTTGGAATGAGCACAGGAAGCACACTTGCCCCATGGCAACATTAAGGGGGAGGAGGTAAAAGTGTTCACTCAAGAAGATAAATAAAAAGGCTTTAAATCATAGACATGTTAGTCATAGAATTGGGCCAAAAATAGTTTTCCATACCAAGGTTGCAAAATATAAGATTAGAAATCGGAATTCTACATCTTTCCTTACTAAGTGGGCTACTCACAATCACATCAATGTGGCACGGTAGTAAATCAAATGTAATGTCTTTGAGTTCCATATAGTAATAAAAAGGGATAAAATGAGACAAATTCTTTTGCAATACTTTGCCTTTCTGTTGACTGGAGAAAAAGTGAAGCATTTATCAGTCCTGGTCTGAACAAAGACATGTTTGACAGAGGGGGAAACAAACACTGTTAAGTGGGCGGACATCCTCCACTGCCTTTTACAAGACCTCCAGAAGCTTGTTTCCCATTACACACCCTCACCACAGACAGACGTACATGCGCAAATACATTCACAGACAACATTCACAGACACCGAACAACAACATTCTCAGACACCCACAGACAACATTCACAGACAACTTTCCAGTACCTTCAAAAGTGAAAAGGTTGCTCTTGGTACTACTCAGTCTTGTCTTGTCTAGATTACCCTCAGGACCGACCCTGGCAGAGGTAGCAGTGTTTCTGAGCTCTCTCAGGAGAAGAGATGCAAAGCGATAGAAAAGCATCTACGTGGATGAGCTTTCCCCTCTAAAACACTTCATCAGAGAGCCTGCTTTATACTGGACTGTCTGAGTCAAACAGCAATGATGAAAGGCCCATGGAAATGAAGAGTTCATTTGACCATATCTGAAAATAATCACACATATGCCAGCAGCCTTGGCCTGGGAAGAGGAAAAATAATCAGGTTGACTCATAGAAGGACATAATGGCTGGGTAAAGAGCTGCCAGGCAGCATTACAGTGAACATGGGGAAGAAAGTTTGCTGTAGTTCCAGCCGAGGCTAAATAGTGTTCAAATTACTTTGGGAGGGGAAGATGATCATTTTAGATCCTGTTTTAGAGTAAGAAAAATAACATCTAGGGAGGAAGTGAGCACAACCTCAATTAGCCCCTCCAAAACGCAGCTTGTTTATTTTCCAGATTTCTCGGGTTTGGAAAGGTCATGAGAAAACCAAATAAGCAATTAGGGCGGTGTGCCTGTTTGAGGTGTGGCTGGATCAAAGTGTTCTGCTAGGCTACTAAGGTCTTAGTGGAGAGCCCAGAAAAGCTCTGAGAGCCAATGAAAGAGGAGAGCAGAGAGAGAATATTCCCCTGGCTTTCCAGGAGCTAGTTGAGAGCTGGGGGACTGAGCTAGCTAGATAGTGTGACGTGTATTGGAGGAGTGAGCAAGCGAACTAGTGTGATGTCTGGTGGAAGAGTAAGCTAGCTAATGTGACGTGGTGGTCTGGTGTCTCCCTCACCTCTTCAGGTCCACTGTGGTGACGTTGAAGACCACTCCCTTCAGCCACAGGATCATGAAGAGTCTCTGGGAGAACGGGCAGTTCCCAATGCTCTCGCCATCACTTCCCGCCTGAGAGAGAGAGGGAAAGAGAGGCCGAGAGAGAGAGGAGAAGAAGGTTAGATTAGGTAAGACTACATCAGCATTATTCACGTGGCATTGTTTTCACACAACCACAAAGAAAATGCACCAAGGCTGGAAGGATAAGAGGCAGGGAATCCAACATGGCTGACAAAGACTTAAATGGCTCTTGTAAACTGATCACAATCAAGTTAAGGTTGAGCCTTAAAATGGATAAAAGTCTTGGAACACTGATATTATCAGACCTCTGTTCTACAATCCAATGACCAGCAGTGTTTTACTGCACTGACCTATTTTGAACAGACAATGATTCTTTCACCCAGATTAGAGACTAACTCCCTGAGTCCCAGAGAGCAGATAACCTCTGTCTCAAACCCTTTAGCACACTTCCACAGCCGCCTCCATTCATCCACACTACTAGGCAGCCAAGTGGAACACAAACCCCTGAAGTGACTGAGAGGGACTCTGAGAGGGAGCTGGACAGCTTCTTGTTTCTTTAGACCTAAAGAGAGAGTCTGATGTATTTGAGTGGGATGGGGGATGATACAGTATGTCTGCCAGTGTCTAATCACTGTGCTCAACCATCACCATGACAACATCACTGAAGGTATTTTGATTTGTAACACATGCATATTGATGTGTTTGATGTGTATTGAATCATGTATACAGGGCCATTCTGTGAGACAATTGGTCTCAGCATGAGAGTCCCTGTTAAAATAAAGGTTACATAAAATGTCCTTTATAAAATGAACAATCGACTACATGCCATCCAAACAAGAGACATGGACAAACTAGGCAACTGTTCTCAGACAATCTCTGGACGTGGGGAAAAACAAGCAACTACCCACTAGTACAGGTCCACTTTCACGTTGGGGATTTTCCTTACCCAAAATAGATCTGCCACCTTCACCTCCCTTTCATGACAAACTACTACTGTGCATTATGATAGTGTACACAGGCCTCCAGCCCCAGCAGTAAAAACGAGGCAGTGAGAGAGATATTCTAAACACTCCGCTGGCAGACACACTGTCCTATAAACACACCAGAGATCTCTCCAACTACCACTGCCAGCACACTCTCCCTCTCTCACTCCCGCTCCATATCAATGATGCTCTAGAGTACAAGCAAATCCCAGTTTCCAGGGATTTAGGTTGTGTGTACAGAAATAGTTGTGGGAGTAAGGAAAAAACGGTAGATCGAAGAGGGAGTTTTTGATGCAACTATCCTCCTCTCATGTAACATTAATATGTTACACGTGTGTAGTAATTACTAAATAGGAAAGTGAAATTAAATATTCATGAGTAAAGATCTTGGTTGTGTAAACAAACATATTATAGCTGGAGGAGCCAATCGCCGTTGATTTGACTCCTACTAGTAATTAGTAGATTTGACACCCAAACTACACAACACAAATAATTTGACTACAATGTCTTCTCCAGGCCGTCATTGTAAATAAGAATTTGTTCTTATCTGACTTGCCTAGTTAAATAAAGGTTCAATAAAACAAAACAAAAATGATCTGACATTGGCCCCAATGTCCCAGTTCCTTATGCCTCTTCCTCTTTTAAGAGGATCAACTCAAGCATGGTCTCAGCCCCTTTCACACTGTCAAAATCTTCCCCCGTTCGATTTACAGAACTGGTTATGGAGTGTTCCATAGACAGTGAGCACATAGAAGAATGCCATTCTTCTCAGTGCCAGTTAATTCTGAAGAATGCCCCGCATTCATTCATTCCGAAGGACAGGGACTGAAGGTAAAAGGAGCATTAAGAAAAGGTATGTATCTTTTCTCACTGTCTATTACTTTAGCAAGTCTTGGCTCACTGAAAGGTGGCATGCTCATCAATTTGTCTCTCCTTGTCAGTCACTTTGTAGCCTCCTGTCAATCTCTTTCACTTTCTCATTCCATGTCTCTCCTTCTGGCCAGTGCAGAGGGCATCTTGAGGAAGAGAAAATTCCTCTCTGAGATTCAGGCCCATTCCAATGTCAAATACACTAATTAAAATGGCACACCACAGCCTTTTGAGTAATGGACTGGCGGACCTGTGCCAAGATAGGGCTGGGCTTCATGACACATTTATAAAACGTTAGTTTTATTCCCATGGAGCTAACGTCCCCCTCTACCACTAGAAATCCGATAAATAATACATATCCAAAACCTTTTTCAAAAGAGGTACGGCCTGAAGTGATCTTGTGAATGAATAGGGAACTTTGTTTCCAGAATGTTCCTGGCAGTGTGTCCAGCTAACAGCACTCTGCTGGTGTGTACAGACAGTCTGTTTGTCTCTCTGTGGTGTGGAGGCCCAGTGTGTTCTCTCTGTTTGATCTGCCTGCTGGCTGTCCTACAGGCTGGATTTGCTGTTCTGTTGTTAGAGCTCAATTCAATAAATCAAAAGGTTAGATTAGATCACAGCCTTTGTTCAATGTTCAATATGATTCGATTCCTGTGTATGAAAGGCTTGCCATCAAATCGTATTGCTCTGTTTGGAACCTCAGGCAATTGTTATCTAACAAGAGACCAGTAGCTGATACTTGTGGGACTATAGAGACAACAATGTGTTATTTTCTGCTTTTATCCAGAGATTGTATTCTTGTTGGTTACTATGTGTCAGGGGTAGGAATGACAGCACAACATGGTGACTATTCCCATGACGATCGAAACCAGACTCATAAGAAAGAACTGATTATCATTGCACAGAGGTAACCATGTGAATGGCATCTTTCAGAATAATATGGTACGTAAACATAAAGGACATGGGCCGTGTCTGAAATCTGACTTGCCTACTACTTACTTAAAGTGCATACTGTGTACTATCAGTACTACGTACTATTTATCACGTACTGTTTGGTAAAAAGTATGCCACAGGCGAAACAGATACTTTTGGTGCGTTCAAGACAACTGGGAACTCTAAAACAACGAGCTCAGACTGGGGGAGAAAAAAAAAATAAGAAAAAAAATTTAAAAAAATCGGGACATCAGTGATCTTCAGCTCAGAGAAGTCAGAGCATGTTTTTCCCCAGTTGTCTTGAACTCCAGTGGGGGGAGCTTTCAACTTCTGTTATGGCTTCACATATGAACCAGACAAGATCATTTATAGCCCCACCCAGGGACCTTTCTCCATTGCCTTTCACTAACACCGGAGTGTTGTTTTGGGCTAACATTAGCTAATTAGCTAGCATTTAGAACAACATATTTGGGGTAAACTTCTGTACCGTAGGTCTATGCAAGTATCAATTGAAGATTCAACTGAAGCTTAGAAGGAATGGGAGGTGAAAAGCGCTATAGAAATATGATCAATTACTATACCAAAGATGGTTTATTTAGAACAAAAAAATTGAAAAAAATCTCTGACAAAGGCCAAGAGGCCGAAGCGTAAGCTTCAATAGAAAAAGTGATGCTAGCAAGAGCAGTGTGTATGTTTCTTTTTCCTTTCAAGTTATCTAATCGTTACCAGTCACCTGCAGCATGATAGCTCAGATGTACGAATGTATTTTTGAATGTTAAAAGTAAAACACACCAACAGTGGATGTACTGGTATCAAATGTTTTACAAACAAGAAACACATTTCAATGAAAAAAAACTGAAATCCCCCAAAAAATGACTTCACCAAAAACATTAGAAAATGAATAGCTAAATTAAATTACATACAAAATACATAGCTACTTCATGGCCTCTAAAATGGTCATAAGACGTGCCTCCCTGTCAGTCACCTCCTTCTCCAGACTGGACCTTTCTGGGAGGGAGAGGAGCCCACAGCTGCACCTTGGGAGGATGAGGAGATGATGTTCATGACCGGTGGGGTGATGGAGTGGCAGCCCCCCAGCGCCTCATCCATCACCACTTCTAGGATGCAGCTGTGGCCTCCCCTCCCTCAGTGTCGACTCCAGTGGGGGAGCTTTCAACTTCTGAAAAATGATAACTTTCAGCATCAAACATACTACATGTAAAGCCCTGGTATTATGCCAATTACAGTAGATTTCTCTGGAATACGTGAACCTTTCTAACATGTTTCTCTTCACACTTATATACATGAATGTGCAGTTGAAGCATAGGAAATATTTTTGGAAAGTGTTGGTGCTCTCAGAGAAAAGGGTAACTTTATTAGCCAAGTACAGCACAGCAATATATGTCAAGCTAACATACAGTAGCATACTGTGTATTTTTGCTTAAGGTTCTCCCACTTCTTTTTCACCCATGCAGGTAATAGTGGCCCCTCCAGCTCACACTCCTTCACGTAGATCCTGAAAAGACATAAGATCAAGTACAACATTAACCAAAACATGAGCAAAGTAGAGTTGTGTGAACTTTCTGTAGATAGCCAGACTGCCACATACATTATAAAATTGGAGCGCCAAGGTGAAACAGTAACGAGTGCATGTTACCATTACTTACACCATAACAGGTTATGTGTGCAATGAAACTAGACCCATTCAGGCGGTAACCATTCAGGTATAAACTAATATTGCATGGCATGAACACTACAATCAGCTCAACGCAGATGAACCAAAGTCAGGAGAACTAGAAGAGTTGTTGGGACCTGCACCGCTGTGGAAAATAGGAATATAGGCTACCGCGTTACTAACGTTATAGCTAGTGATATTTACAAGTAGCAGCTAGCTAGCTAACATTAAATATGTTAGCTCATTAAATATAGTTGTCGCTCAACAGCAAGTAACCCTGTAGCTAAGGTTACTGTTCTAACAGTTAACTTCTAGACCTACTTAGGCATGTAGCTAGCTAAAGGCATGGTAGGCAGCAGGCTGCATATCTGTTTTCAAATATCTATGTACGATTAAATAGTTGTGATAATTTTAAGGAGAACAAAAACTACTTACATTTGAACACCACCGTAGAAGCTTTGCTATTCGCCATCTTCCAAATTATTTACTCAAAACTTGCAGCCCCTCCACTTCCAATGCATTGTGTCTGTGAAATTCACAAAAAGTGTGCAGCGAATGCGTCATTGCGTTGTTCCCGCTATTCGTTCATTTCAGTTCGGCATCACCATATCTAATTGACAGCAGATGATCAACTGTCGTCAAATCCGAAATGAGTATGACATCCAGGCATTTCAAGTATATTTGATTTTCAAAATGTCACATACTCAAAAACAGCCTACTTTTTAGGACGAAATTATTGGTATTTGGACACCGTCGTGTATTTCAGCCATGTTTAGTATATGAATGGAGTGAGCAGCAGCTTTAGCAATGAGCTCCTCTCCTCTCCTCAGGCTGCAGAGCCAGTGGTCAGAGATGGCCAGACACAGTGCAGCAGCTGAGAAACCCTTTCTCTGTGTCAGAACATGGCAGGGATGCTGTCTACTGGAGCTACAGCAGCAAAGAGCAGACACAGCCATCTGACATGTGTGTTTCCGGCAAAGAACCTAGCCCTAGTCTGCTATTTCTACTGAGACTCCCTGCAGCCCTACCTTCTCTGAGACAGAGGAGAGGGGAGGGAGAATGGTGTAGGAAGAGGGAATACAGGAATAGAATAGACTGGTGGAATTAGCATAAACCTAGTTAAGGAGAAAGGGAGACAAAAAGGCTAGATTGAGTGGGTGAGACGTGTCTAGGGGAAAGAAAGCAGAGCGCAAGCCACACCCTTCTCAACACTGAGCTTCAGAAGCAGCATGCTGCCTTGCACTCTCCTCTCATCATTCTTCCACAACCTCTTCAACAAACTCAAACTGTTTTTATGACATAGGAACAGCGTATGTGAGCGGAGTTGAGCGGTTGGAAATCCAGCTCATGAAGTCACTCCATATGTCCTTTCCAACTGCTCACTCCACGCTCACAGGAAAAAAAAAAATACCGCTCCAAATTCGCACCGTTCATTAAAATCACAATTTAACCAACGTTTTTGTGCCTACCTGGACCTGTCATTTGGGTTTGAAGTATTGAAACCAAACCATATGATTTGAATAAACATTAAGGTGAATGTAAGAAGCGCACATAATTTCAAATAGTCTACATGTCACATTAAATGTCACGCTGTATAAATGATTGGAGAAAGGAGCAGGAATACGTAAGAGGGGATTTTAATATTCGCCCCAAAAATACAACATGCCATGAAAGGCACTGGGATGAAGCCCAAAATAAACACGTACACAAAAGCACAGGGCTGTAACCCAAACAAAAGAGCGAGGTAAAACCACACAGGATGAGACCCATAATAACAAGTGCACAACAATACACGGGACTAGACCCATAATAACGAGTACACAATACACTCAGCACGAAAACCAAAACCACAGGTACTGACAAGACCAACAGATTTGGGAACAATAACCGACAAGACAATTGTGAAAAGAGAGCACATGTATACAATTACTAATCAGGGGAATTGGAATCAGGCGTGCGTAATGAGACAGTTCAGTTTCACTGTAACCCCTGTCTGAAGCCCTTAATTGTCAATGAATCATGGCTTAGTTCTGTCTCTCTGAGTGCTGAAACAGGCCATCTTAACACTGTTCTCTCTCAAGTTTCCATTGCTCTGAGCAGTGTCTCAGAACCGTTACATTCACCAGTGTGAATACAGAGGTCCTTGTGGGGAATAACAAGCAGGAATATGGAGGAAAGGCACAGAGCTCTTTTGTTCGTTGGACAGTTCTGTGGGTGTCAATGGATAAAAAAACAGACCAATACAATTTGAAGTGAGGCAAGAAATTATTTTGGGCCAGCACCTAATATGGTCATGAGATCACACAGTTTCCAGAAAACAAACCAGAATCTGGGATTCAACAGTAATCATAATTTCACATGTTATGTGGTAAAAAAATATATCAATCCCACAGTACTTATTTCGAAATATTACTGAACAAGTATCATTCACTACATGAAATAGCCTAGCACTATCCATTTATCTTCTTACTTTTCATGTTAAAATTAGTCAGGAGTTGCTGATGATTGCATCATATTCCACATAAACTCCTCAGAGATTACACATTGTCCCAATGTTCTTTTGGTTTGAATAGGCCCATTTCACTTACAGCAAGCAACACGTGCTACAACAGCTGGCAATTACCAATGAACGTTAGGCTTTTGATATCAAAGTAATGAGAGAACCTGAATCAACAGAGACACGGATCGACACGTGTATGCACACACACGCTCATAAACAGTCACGTCACACACACACACACAGCTGTCTGTCCGTTGGAGAGGATGACTCATGCCGAAGTCACAGAATTTCCAGGGACGCCCACCGGCGCACAATGAGACCTCAGTCAGTCCCCCATCTACAGGAGACACACATACTGCCATGTCACCAGTGGAGAGGTCATAGATCATGATATCACTTCCCCCCTGACACGGTCTGATGGTAGGGCTACTGGTGTAAAGACCATCTTGAGCCATGTCAAGACTGATGGTACAGTAGGTCACAACTATATTGAACAAAAATATAAACGCAACATGTAAAGTGTTGTTCCCATGTTTCATGAGCTGAAATAAAAAGTGCCAGCATTTTTCTAATCGCACAAAAAGCTTATTTCTCTCAAATTTGGTGGACAAATTTGGTTGCATTCCTGTTAGTGAGCATTTCTCCTTTGCCAAGTTAATCGATCCACCTGACAGGTGATGCATATCAAGAAGCTGATTAAATAACATGATCATTACACAGGTGCACCTTGTGCTGGGGGCTTACGTTCCCTCTAAGCTGCTTGCGTGTGCAGGCACACAGTGGCCCAAGACTGAGAGAAGCACGAGATTGAACTCAAATCAACTTTCTTGAGTTTTCCCTGTTATTTAACACTATTCATGTTTCCCTTTACTGTGATCGAATCAACGCAAAATTAGCCACTTTCAATGCAACATACTGAAACAAAACAAACTATGCAAGAGATAATGTTGTAGGCAGAACGCATCAGAGTAGGATTCTATTGAATACTCTACACAGACCAGTGCAGAATAACCAATCAGAGCTGCAGCAAGTCTATATGCAAATAGACCTTTGCCATATATGGATATGTGCCATTTACTTTGAACTGGACTGTATTTACAGCTGTAGTCGTGAGTAGATGCCTTTGTTTTGAGATCAAAGGCAGAGATGCATGTAGACACGTGTGCACATTTTGTTCATATTTTGCTAGTTAGTGAGTTATTAGCCCAGTTATAGATCATTTGTAGTCAGCAATAGGGGAGTGATTGCTTCCTACAAGAGCACAAAACGTGTACATTTATAGACTTCTTTGAAAAGCGAGTCAAGTAAAGAGTTTTTTTTGTCTTGAATGGGCAGTGTTGTATTTTGAGACAGGCTTTAATAAACTAAGTAGCCAATAGTCAGAGGGTAGCAGAATTTGTCTGATTCTCTGTAATAATGGTATGGGAATAATAATGCATTTTATTTTGTTAACTGGTTTCTTGCATTAAACAACACAAAAAACATGTTCAGTCACCTCTGAAGGACAAGTAGATAAACAGGTTAATGTCAAGCCAAGCATGTTTTTTTCAAATGTTTTTTTTATGTAGGCCTACATTGAACATCCCACATTGGCTGCTACTGTAGGCTGAATGACAGAACCGCTATTCCCATGTTAAAATGTTATGGGATACATTTTCTCCATAGTTTTTGATGGTAGCCCACTCTGGTAGGCCTACATTATGACCAAATAGCCACAGTAGCCCACTTGGCCACTGTTAAAACTGACTTAAAGCAGGTACAGCCTCAAGTGTTCACAGTAAACGCGCGCTGGAAGTTGCACAGAATTTTTACAATGTTCAAGTTTGCTCAGTGCTGAAAACAATTTGAGGGAACATTGCTGGGGACAATAAAAGGCCACTGTAAAATGTGCAGTTTTGTCACACAGCACAATGCCACAGGTCTCAAGTTTTTAGGGAGCGTGCAATTGGCATGCTAACTGCAGGAATGTCCTCCAGAGCTGTTGCCAGAGAATTGTACCATAGTTTTAGAGTATTTGGCCGTATGTCCAAACGTCCTCATTACCGCAGACCATGTGTAACCACACCATCCCAGGACCTCCACGTCTGGCTTCTTCACATGTGGAATCATCTGGAAGGGGCACTTAAGTGGGGAAAAACAGATTCTTATTGGCTGGGTCTGGCTACCAAGTGGGAGGCCCGGGTATCCTGGAAGGATATTGACCTCATCCCATCAGTCGAGGAAGCCTGGTCGTTCTTTAAAAGTAATTACCTCACCATCTCTGCATGCCCCTTTCAAAAAATGCAGAACTAAGAACAGATATATCCCTTGGTCCACTCCAGACCTGACTGCCCTTGACCAGCACAAAAACATCCTGTGGCGGACTGCAATAGCATCGAATAGTCCTCACGATATGCCACTGTTCAGGGAAGTCAGGTAACCAATACATGCAGTCAGTCAGGAGAGCAAAGGCTAGTTTTTCCAAGCAGAAATTTGCATCCTGTAGCTCTAACTCCAAAAGAATTGGGATACTGTAAAGTCCATGGAGAACAAGAGCACCTCCTCCCAGCTGCCCACTGCACTGAGGCTAGGTAACACGGTCACCACCGATAAATCCATGATAATCGAACATTTCAATAAGCATTTCTCTATGGCTGGCCATGCTTTCCTCCTGGCTACGCCAACCCCGGCCAACAGCTCCCCCCCCCCCTCCCCGCAGCTACTCGCTCAAGCCTCTCCAGCTTCTCCTTCACCCAAATCCAGATAGCAGATGTTCTGAAAGAGCTGCAAAACCTGGACCCGTACAAATCAGCGGGGCTAGACAATCTGGACCCTCTCTTTCTAAAACTATCCACCGCAATTGTTGCAACCCCTATTACCAGCCTGTTCAACCTCTTTCGTATCGTCCGAGATCCCTAAAGAGTGGAAAGCTGCCGTGGTCATCCCCCTCTTCAAAGGGGGTAACACTCTAGACCCAAACTGCTATAGGTTTATATCTATCCTGCCCTGCCTCTCTAAAGTCTTCGAAAGCCAAGTTAATAAACAGATCACTGACCATTTTGAATCCCACCGTACCTTCTCCACTGTGCAGTCCGGTTTCCGAGCCAGTCACAGGTGCACCTCAGCCACGCTCAAGGTACTAAACAATATCATAACCGCCATCGATAAAAGACAGTACAGTGCAGCCGTCTTCATTGACCTGGCCAAGGCTTATGACTCTGTCAATCACCGAATTCTTATTGGCAGACTTAATATCCTTGGTTTCTCTAATGACTGCCTCGCCTGGTTCACCAACTACTTTGCAGACAGAGTTCAGTGTGTCAAATCGGAGGGCCTGTTGTCTGGACCTCTGGCAGTCTCTATGGGGGTACCACAGGGTTCAATCCTCGGGCCGACTCTTTTCTCTGTATATATATCAATGATGTCACACTTGCTGCGGGTGATTCCCTGATCCACCTCTACGCAGGCGACACCATTCTGTATACTTCAGGCCCTTCCTTGGACACTGTGCTAACTAACCTCCAAATGATGTTCAATGCCATACAACACTCCTTCCGTGGCCTCTAACTGCTCTTAAACGCTAGTAAAACCAAATGCATGCCTTTCAACAGTTCGCTGCTCGCACCCGCCTGCCCGACTAACATCACCACCCTGGACGGTTCTGACCTAGAATATGTGGACAACTATAGATACGTAGGTGTCTGGCTAGACTGTAAACTCTCCTTCCAGACTCATATTAAATATCTCCAATCCAAAATCAAATCTAGAATCGGCTTTCTATTTCGTAACAAAGCCTCCTTCACTCACACCGCCAAACTTACCCTCGTAAAACTGACTATCCTACCGAACCTCGACTTCGGCGATGTCATCTACAAAATAGCTTCCAATACTCTACTCAGGAAACTGGGTGCAGTCTATCACAGTGCCATCCATTTTGTTACCAAATCACCTTATACCACCCACCACTGCGACCTGTATGCTCTAGTGGGCTGGCCCTTGCTACATATTCGTCGCCAGACCCACTGTCTCCAGGTCATCTATAAGTCTACGCTAGGTAAAGCTCCGCCTTATCTCAGTTCACTGGTCACGATTATAACACCCACCCGTAGCGCACCTTCCTGCAGGTATATCTCACTGATCATCCCCAAAGCCAACACCTAATTTGGCTGCCTTTCCATCCAGTTCTCTGCTGCCAGTGACTGAAACGAATTGCAAAAATCGCTGAAGCTGGAGACTTATATTTCCCTCACCAACTTTAAACACCAGCTATCTGAGCAGCTAACCGATCGCTGCAGCTGTACATAGTCCATCTGTAAATAGTCCACCCAATCTACCTACCTCATCCCCATACTGTTTTTATTTACTTTTCTGCTCTTTTGCACACCAGTATCTCTACTTTCACATCATCATCTGCTCATTTATCACTCCAGTGTTAATCTGCTAAATTGCAATTCTTCGCTACTATGGCCTATTTATTGCCTACCTCCTCATGCCTTTTGCACACACTGTTTATAGACTATTTTTTTCTACTGTGTCATTGACTTGTTTTGTGTTATTGGCTTGTTTATTGTTTATTCCATGTGTAACTCTGTGTTGTTGTCTGTGTCACACTGCTTTGCTTTATCTTGGCCTGGTCGCAGTTGTAAATGAGAACTTGTTGTCAACTAGCCTGCCTGGTTAAATAAAGGTGAAATAAAAAATTAAAATATTTGATCAATGGAAACAGGATGCACTGGAGCTCAATTTCGAGTATCATAGCAAAAGTTGTGAATTCTTATGTAAATAAGGTATCTGTTTTTTATTTGTAATAAAATATATTTTTAAAAATGTACTAGTTTTGGCTTTGTCATTATGGGGTATTTTGTGTAGATTGATGAGGATAAAACATTTTTTATAACATTTTAGAACAAGGCTGTAACGTAACAAAATTTGGAAAAAGGGAAGGGGTCTGAATAGTTTCTGAATGCACTGTAGTTAGCTTCAGGATATTTTAATAAACTGGCAACTCAGCCCTTTAACTGGTATACACAAACAGTGTATTTTTCTCACGCCCCATAACATTTTATGGCTAGGAACATCAGCAAGAAAATCATGAGATGTCCCACTCCGCCTCCTTCTCTCTCAGCAACTCACTTTAGGGATTGTATAAATTACCAGTCAGGTCATTTTCATCAGTGCCTTTGTAATAACGATCATCCACCTAACCTTTTAAAAAGTCCTCATCATTGAGGCCAAAATACTCCACTCAACCAAAGTGGTGGGAGATCAAAGCTTTAGACCGGGACTGGTAGCATGTCTGTTGTTTTTCCTTTGGAGAGTTCTGCCCAGTCTGCTCCAGGCCTAATTTTAGTAAAATGACGGTCATATCCTCCCCTTCACTCACACTTAACATTCTAAATTGGGTGGGCTCAAATTCAAGCCACACTTTTACCAAATATGGAGCTGGCCGGCTGGCCAACAAGTGCTCTGCTGCTCTCCTCTCGTCTCTCTCCCAGTGACACGGGAGGAATTTCCTCTGGGAAGGGCCACATCATGTTATGTCACGTCTACTCTGGGCTGGACAAGCATGCAGACTGGGCTGGCCTGGGAGGACTGGGCTGGCTGAAGTTGGGCTTGGTTTGGTGGACTGGTATCGGCAGAGTAGGCTGAGGTGGGCCTGTTACTTGGAAGGGAAGGGCTGGGACAAAGGCGGACTTGGCTATGGCTGGGTGGCTGTGGCTAGGTCTGTGGTCCAAAGGATGAGAGTGTGGAGGAGTCAGACCCTAAGGGAAGGAAATGCAACACACCCTGGTGTGCCTCTGAATCATGTGGACGTCATGGAGTGGAAACCAAACATCTCACAGACAGAACCTAACGTCTCCCAGACAGACAGGCCTACAGAGGTAGTGGAGGTTAGGCTTGCAACATGAAAGGTTAATTGGGACACTGACCGAGGGGTGGAGAGGGATCAAATTTAGCTGACTGAGTTATCAGTAATATGACCCATTACTCTCTCCAGGTTAAGAATAATAACACAGTATGAAATTATAACTGAAAGTCAGGGATGAAGTTGAGTGAAACATGACTCAAGTAAAGTAAGAAGCAAAGAATAAGACAGAAACAGGGGAGGGAGAAAAAGCAAGAGACAGGTGCAGGAGATGTGAAGATGAAACCGTTCTGCTCATCTCCCTGTGACTGTCGTTTAAAGAGTTTGTTCCAACACAAACACTGAGGTCAGGCTGTGCTGTGACTCCCCACCGCCTTACAAAATAACAGACCCCAGACAGATGACTCCGAGACACACACTGCATTCCTCACCGACCATCCCAGTCCCACTCACTCTGTACACACACATCATTAAAACACTACATGTAGTCTTCAACATTAATAGAGGCTGGGGAGGGGAGGATGGTTCATAATAATGGCTGAAATGGCGTGGTATAAAACAGATGAAAACACTGTGTTTGATACCATTCCATTCACTCCATTCCGGCCATTATTATGAGCCATCCTCCCATCAGCAGCCTCCACTGTTCAACATGCATATGATAGAGGCAACATCAATACAAAATATGGTGGTTCCCTGAAAAGATGGCTAGTCTAGACCACTTTAAAGAACCACCCTTTGGCTCAAACATTGTACTATGGGGGTTAGCCAGTTTGACATGGCAGCTAAGCCTGCACCATGGACACACAAACAAACACTAGCCTCATTGCTCATTTTAAGCATTTGGTCCAACTGGCCAGAACACCAGACAACCCACCTTTCACCTACTGTAGCGTTTCATTCTGATCCAGAGTCTGGCACACACACAAAGATGTCCCAAAGCTTATGAGCTCATTCTTACAGTAACAATGCCAAGTACTGTAAGTGGTTGACTTGAGTAGCCCATCCACACGATTGTAAAAGGTGTAGAAGTATAAGGTCAATTGTATAATTACCATACTATGGACCTAGTGGCTAGAACAGTTCACCCACTGACACTGAAAACCAAACATGGTTTTAAATTACAGAGAAATTGATGTGGATAGAGTGAAGGAGGGAGTTGGAGGGATGGGTCCGGTTGGTCCCTTGCTACTCTACTCTCTGTTTGGATAGCTCACTAAGGGTTATCTACACTAGGCATGGCTCACTGTCGCTCATTTTACTAGTGTGTTGCTGTGAGGATGCAGGCAGCATGTGAAACATGAGCAGAGGGGATCGGGTAGTGACAGATTGGGTTACACTGCCTGCCCCGAGGGTAGATTCCCCTCATCTCTGAGGTTGAGCACTCGAGCACCCTCTTAACGAAGTTGATGTAACAGAGAGCTAAAGATGTCAGAGGCCATGTCTATTTGTAAACTTGTTTAAATCTGATCTATAAAGTTGTATTTCTGTCCAAATTGTTGCCTGCCCTTTCCCAACACATCCTAAACCCTTTGCTATGTTCCCCCCTCTCTTCTCCATTTTCTCACTCCCTATCCATCATTCTCCCTCATTTCTTGTTGTTCTAAGTCAATCTTGTTTCCTGTCATTGGTCTACAAGAGAAATGCCTCATTAGCAGAGGGCTTGCTTGGGACCAGAAGGATTAAAATGGCAACTTCCTCCCAACAGGCACCAAGCCTTTCCTCTGAACAGGATGGCATGAGCACACAGACACACAGTATCATAAGAAATCCCCCTAATCTTGTGTTGTGGTACATTGCTGGGTCCATTTGGCCAAGGCCCAGTCCTGACAGTTTCATTGATGAAGCATTTTGAAGCCCAGATGCTGGAGGAGCAAGTCCATAGTGCAGAGAAGAGCTACTGCTCACAGTTAACAGCAGCGCTACACAACAACAGACCATTAATCTTTGTCCCCTAACTCATGATGCTGACTGCAGCAGTACAATAGTGCTTGGGGAGAATAAACTGCTATATTGATTTGACTATAAAAACTGGCTACTCTCAATTGGCTTCAAATTGTCACCCCGGGGTAGAAAGACTGTCTTTACGCTGAAAGATTCAGGGGCAAATTAAGATTGACATGCAGAAAAAAAGGTTGAGGGCAAGTTAATACTAGAATATACTTGTGAGGCCAAAAAACAGTTCCGTTTATTGATGGTGTTTTAACTGGATCTTACAACATAATGACATGACTAAGCAGAGGCAATGATTAAACAAAACATATTCAAGCTATTCAAATATGTTCCTAATAATTCTCATGCCAAACTATTATTAACCTTTGATGGAAGATCTCACATTACATGGAGTCACATGCAATGTGCTATTTAACAGTAAACAAATTGACAACATAATTTCAGCATGCTTATAGGACACTCAACAAGCACAGCACTTACACAAATGACTGATGATTGGCTGAGAGAAGTTGATGACAAAATGA
Organism: Oncorhynchus kisutch; assembly: GCF_002021735.2. Lineage (NCBI taxonomy): Eukaryota > Metazoa > Chordata > Actinopteri > Salmoniformes > Salmonidae > Oncorhynchus > Oncorhynchus kisutch. The sequence continues at coordinate 37,074,944 of NC_034180.2, forward strand.
TTGTGGGGGCTGTCTTGTTAGACTTCAGTGCAGCTTTTGACATTATCGATCATAGTCTGCTGCTGGAAAAAAAATGTATGTGTAATGGCTTTACACCCCCTACTGTAATGTAGATAAAGAGTTACTTGTCTAACAGAACACAGAGGGTGTTCTTTAATGAAGCCTCTCAAATATAATCAAGTTAGAGTCAGGAATTCCCCAGGGTAGCTGTTCAGGCCCCTTGCTTTTATCAATTTTTACTAACGACATGCCACTGACTTTGAGTAAAGCCATAGATAGTGTCTATGTATGAGAATGACTCAACACTATACACATCAGCTACTACAGAGACTGAAATGACTGCAACACTCAACAAAGAGCTGCAGTTAGTTTCAGAGTGGGTGGCAAGGAACAAGTTAACCCTAAATATTTATAAAACTAAAAACATTGTATTTGGAACAAAACACTCACCAAACCCTAAACCTCAAAAAAATCTTGTACAATTTTTTTTTGAAATTGAGGAAGTTGAGATGACTGCTTGGAGTAACCCTAGATTGTAAACTGTCATGGTCAAAACATATTGATGCATTAGTAGCTAAGATGGGGAGAAGTCTGTCTATAATAAAGCGATGATCTGCCTTCTTAAAAACACCATCAACAAGGCAGGTCCTACAGGCCCTAGTTTTGTCGCACCTTGACTACGGTTCAGTCGTGTGGTCAAGTGCCACAGAAAAGGACTTAGGAAAATTGCAATTGGCTCAGAACAGGGCAGCACGGCTGGCCCTTGGATGCACACAGAGAGCTAATATTAATAATATGCATATCAATCTCTCCTGGCTGAAAGTGGAGGAGAGATTGACTTCATCACTACTTTTATTTATGAGAGGTACTGACATGTTGAATGCACCGAGCTGTCTGTCTAAACTACTGGCACACAGCTCGGACACCCATGCATACACACACACACACACACACACACACACACAGGATAACATACACACTATACATACACATGGATTTAGCACTGTAGATACGTTTTAGTGGTGGAGTAGGGGCCTGAGGGCACGCAGTGTGTTGTGAAATCTGTGAATGTATTGTAATGTTTTTAAAATTGTATAAACTGCCTTAATTTTACTGGACCCCAGGAAGAGTATCTGCTGCTTTGGCAGCAGCTAATGGGGAACCATGAGAAATACAAATAAACTCAGCAAGAAAAGAAATGTCCTCTCACTGTCAACTGCGTTAATTTTCAGCAAACTTAACATGTGTAAATATTTGTATGAACATAACAAGATTCAACAACAGAGACATAAACTGAACAAGTTCCACAGACATGTGACTAACAGAAATTGAACAATGTGTCCCTTAACAAAGGGGGGGTCAAAATCAAAAGTAACAGTCAGTATCTGGTGTGGCCACCAGCTGCATTAAGTACTGCAGTGCATCTGCTCCTCATGGACTGCACCAGATTTGCCAATTCTTGCTGTGAGATGTTACCGTCACTCTTCCACCAAGGTACCTGCAAGTTTCCGGACATTTCTGGGGGGAATGGCCCTAGCCCTCACCCTCCGATCCAACAGGTCCCAGACGTGCTCAATGGGATTGAGATCTGGGCTCTTTACTGGCCATGGTAGAACACTGATATTCCTGTCTTGCATGAAATCACACACAGAATGAGCAGTATGGCTGGTGGCATTGTCATGCTGGAGGGTAATGTCAGGATGAGCCTGCAGGAAGGGTACCACATAAGGGAGGAGGATGTCTTCCCTGTAACGCACAGCGTTGAGATTGCCTGCAATGACAACAAGCTCAGTCCGATGATGCTGTGACACACCGCCCCAGACCATGACAAACCCTCCACCTCCACATCGATCCTGCTCCAGAGTAGAGGCCTCGGTGTAACGCTCTTTCCTTCGACGATAAACGAATCCGACCATCACCCCTGATGAAACAAAACCGCGACTCGTCAGTGAAGAGCACTTCTTGCCAGTCCTGTCTGGTCCAGCGACGGTGGGTTTGTGCCCATAGGCAACGTTATTGCCGTTGATGTTTGGTGAGGACCTGCCTTACAACAAGCCTATAATCACTCAGTCCTGCATCTCTCAGCCTATTGCGTACAGTCTGAGCACTGATGGAGGGATTGTGCGTTCCTGGTGTAACTCGGGCAGTTGTTGTTGCCATCCTGTACCTGCCCCGCAGGTGTGATGTTCGGATGTACCGATCCTGTGCAGGTGTTGTTACACGTGGTCTGTCACTACGAGGATGATCAGCTGTCCGTCCTGTCTCCCTGTACGGACATTGCAATTCATTGCCCTGGCCACATCTGCAGTCCTCATGCCTCCTTGCAGCATGACTAAGGCACGTTCACGCGGATGAGCAGGGACCCTAGGCATCTTTCTTTTGGTGTTTTTCAGAGTCAGTAGAAAGGCCTCTTTAGTGTCCTAGGTTTTCATAACTGTGACCTTAATTGACTACCATCTGTAAGCTGTTAGTGTCTTAACGACCATTTCACAGGTGCATGTTCATTAATTGTTCATGGTTCATTGAACAAGCATGGGAAACAGTATTTAAACCCTTTACAATGAAGATCTGTGAAGTTATTTAGATTTTTACTAAATATCTTTGAAAGACAGGGTCCTGAAAAAGGGACTTTTGTTTTTTTCTGAGTTTACAAATACAGAGACATTTCAGACACGGAGACAGTACTGGGAGAGAAGTGCAGGACATGAGCAGCTCTTTCCGTGACATCTCTCTGGTCTGAGACTGAGGGAGAAGTGTGCTGACCTTCAGGATGTTATCCTGGGAAGACATCCCTGCAGGTGTTCTTTAAAAAGCAGTGAATGGTACATTATTGGGCTCTGTTGCCATGGTGTCCGTGTGACTCTCTCCAGCAGCACATAACACAGACAGGGACATAGCAGATTACTTCCGATGTGTATTGTCACTGTTGTCATTATTGATAGGCGGTGGAGTTGTGCCTTTATCCCAGCATGAAATAGCTTTGCCCTTGGCAAACTTGCTGGCAGAGAGACAGCATACAAATGTAACATACAAACTAAAGATTGAAAGCATGTCATTTCTGGTTTCATCTGTGGAGTCATCTGTATTGCTTCATGTTTCATTCAGTAACTAAGGTATATGGGTGTTGGGTGATTGAGAGGCCATTGTGCATTTGTCTGCCTATAAATGGCCGATGCCCTGAGTCTCGAGATAATATGAGTCATCAAGGAAAAGTGACCACACTTCCAGGGAGGGTAGTCAGGAGGGATGATTCAGCCTGAGGTGTGGTAGGGCTGGATGGGTACAGTAGGGGTCAGATGGGATTTGAGCCATCAAAATGACACCAATGGAGTCTTCAAGCCTTCATTAAAATCTCAGGCTGGGTATCATTCTGCATAACCACGTGGGGTTCAACTTTCTCTTGGCCAGATATCCCAATTACAGTTTGCAAACCAACTGTCTCATATGAGCAAACAGATGGCAGACATTGCTAACTACCTATTTGACTGCTATGAGGAGGAATCAAGAGCCAACTGAGATGAACACCATTTACTTAGAATTCACACTCCTCAACATGCCAGCTAGCACTACTGCTCCTTGTATGTGTAGGCCTACTGTAAAATAATAATTAATCTGCAGGGGATCAAGGTTTAAATTGACGTCAGGTTAATTCTGCAATTCCGCATCTATAAAGCCTTGAGGTCTGAACTCACTTCTACAATCCAAACGATTTCCATAGACTCCTCGCTAAACCAACAGTAAACAGTGTGAGTAGAAAATCCCAGACACTCAAATTAGCATTTGGATTTTAGTTTACTATGTTTCACACACCCGGACAATGGGGGAAGATCTTGTGTACACAAGTGCAGCAGAGAAAGATCACACAACACAGTAACAGAGGGAGAGGTGCGGGAGAGTGGTTATAGCCACATGTGTGGCGTCACCAGGGATGATGTAACTGCTCCTGAATACGAGGGGTGGCTCACTCTGAGGTAGCTAGCTAGCCGTAGCTGGCTGTCGCTAACACCACCCTGTCTTCTGTTATGCAGTGAAAGCCCAGTGGCCAAAGGCAAACAGTCCAGCATTATCAATACAAAACACTCATCCTCCCTCAACAAAGGCCTCTCTCCTGGACGCTGAAGATCACCTCTGTGTCAGTAGATGGGAACAAAGGAGGATAAAGAGAGAGAAAGAGAGAGATCCCATCTGTCTACTGAAGCCAAGCACAGAACAGAACTGGGCAAAGAGTTTTTGACCAATCTGTGATAACAATTAGGTCTAGAGTTGTCTCCGTCTCCTTTCTCACACATGCCGATGAAGAAGGCAGACTGCCAGATCCTGTGTCCGCCATAACTGCAGTCATGTTACAAAATGTTAACGATCTGACAGATCGTGAGTCTGTCTATTGCCATTCACCCATTTCATGCAGAAAATAGACACATGTATCAAGATCTCACTGTCAGCAGCATCATAACCAGTGATGATCATAATCACTAGTGAAACACTGCTTGGAGGGGGGCAGTGAGTTTACATCACCATTAAAGCTTGTTTGCAGGCAAAAGGCCTCTGACGTTTTTCCCCTAATTGAATTCAGGCCCCCAAACCCTCTCACCCCTCCATTCCCCCGGGGTCACACCCCCTCGTCCTGTTTTCCCTCTCCCGCTCGTTTCCCGCTCTGCCAAGCAACTGGCAGAAGAAAATTAAAAGCATTTACAGATCACAAACAGGGTTAATGGGAGTTTATAAAATATGTCAGATATCAGTCTGATGTCCCAAACTTTCTAGTCTAGTTCATATACCTTTTTTTAAATGAGTAACTTTAGATTGATCGAAATGCAAGTTCAAAGAGCTTCCTCACATACACTACAAGCTGTATTACTTCATCGCTAATGTATGCCAACTAAGAAGGGGGAGGTATCCTCATTCTGGCAGACTTGGTGAGGGAGAATATTGTGGGGGCCAAATGCTTCTTTCCCTTTCCTGTGTAAATTTCAGAAGTTTACTCTCCGACTTCTTATAAACTTGAGGAGGGGAAAGTCTGTTTTGTTGCATTTATTTGCACCACAACACCATCACTATCAGCCTAAGCAGGACCTAATAATAAACATATGACAGTAGTTGTATAGATATTCATTCTCTCTCCAATTGACAAATATCACAAGTTTCATCCCCCTTTCAAGTATGCCTCGACATGACAAAATAACAACTAAGCTCCCAGATATCCCACGACCGGAATCTTGTATTTAAGTCTAGGGCAGCAATTATTTTGACCACAATGCGACCAAACCGTGCTACAATGTATGGTTTATCGATTGATTGAAATCAACAATGTTCCGCTGATTTAAGGGCTATTGCTGAACTTTCAATTACATTTACAATTCAAGCTTATTCATTAAAAAAAGTGTACCAAATCAAGACACACTTGAAAGGGGAGATGCTTTTTTCTTCCTCTCCCTCTTATGATGGGAGAAGAGGGCCGTGGTATCCGCCCTACACGTCTGACATAAAACCACATGGCCACACATTGAGAAGTTTCTTTAAAAAAAAAATGAACCTACTGAAATTGTGACAAATCTTAAAACGCTTGGGCAAACTTATCACCATGTTATTTGCAAGACTCGTTGACTTGTGTAGACCTATGTACAGTAAACTACGCTTCTCCAGGCAACCGTTTTTGCAAGCAAATGGCAGCAATATAACTAAAACCAAATGGTACATAAATAAGGACAGCCCACTTTTGTAACTGTCCTACGCACTCCAATAAATACAAGTATATATTTTTCTACTGATAAATCCACAAACTACTAAACATATTTGTCAATTTAGGCTTAATAATAATTATGCTAACTTATTATTCAGAAGAATATTGATCATTAACAAACTAAACTTTTCTCAATGCCGAATGCGACGGCCCGAAAGAGAGCCTGCTACTGGACAATCTATTCAGGGACGTACCTTCACAAAGAGCTCGATAACTGGTTCGTTATCCGCCTTGATTCCATTATGGGGTACAGACAGAGACATTGTGAACTAAACTTAAAAATGTTCCAAATGAAATATATATTATTTTCCAACAAACTGGTATCTTGAGCCTACTCGCTCTTCTTCGCCACCCTCTTTCCGCGCAGTATTCGGATAACAGCTTTTCCAAGGCTAGTGACCAGCTGGACAATCGCTGCAATTCTCACACAAGAGTGCTGAGGTGCTGGGAGGAGAAAGTCGACCACGAATATAGCAATGTGCTATTGGTGCAGCCAGTCTACAAAACTGACCGCTTTCCTCGGTGTTCAGCGATCGTTGATCCCTTTGACTCTTCAGTATTTTTGATTGCTTGAGTGCTGGAGTAGGATGAAGAGAGGAGGACGGGAGGGAAGAATATTTAAAGGCGTGATGTCCTCTGCAGAGCAAACAATACAAATGTGGGCAGGGTTTCAGAGAGGAGTCTTGATGGAGGAAGGATGCCTGCTGCGCTCTCTGTGCGGCATGCGCCTTTGGGCAAAGTGCAGAGCCTTGCATCCACAGCCGCGGGAAGCAGGGGTGCTGAGGGTGCTTGCAATAAACCAAAATATTTTTTTAGCACAAAAGTAGTGCACTGGGCCTTTACTAGTATTAGCAGACCAATCTAAACAACTGTAGCCAAGCAATTTTGTTCAGCATTTATGCTTTGGCAAGGGTGTGGTATATGGCCAATATACCACGGCTGAGGGTTGTTCTTGTATATCACGGGTATGACAAAATGTTTATTTTTACTGCTCTAATTACGTTGGAAACCTGTTCATAACAGCAATAAGGCACCTCGGGGATACCATGGCTAAGGGCTGTGTCCAGGCACTCTGTGTTGCGTCACGCATATGAACAGTCTTTAGCCGTTGTATATTGGCCATATACCACACCTCCTCGGGCGTTATTGCTTAAATATACCACTGCTGTCAGCCAATCAGCATTTAGGGCTCGAACCACCCAGTTTATAATTAAGAACAGTATCCTGCTAGATTCAATAGTTGGAATTGTAAGAGTTGTTGCCCTGTCCCTTTCTCTGTGATTATCATTCGAATGGAATAACATGGAAAACAACCACTTTTTGTGAAGTATTAATTTACCATTCTTAAGAAACACTTAATGTAAATTACTGCATTGTACACGGGCTGGTCATCTAGGTTTTGTACCCGTAGACTTTCCATCACCATGAAGAAAAAGAATGACCAATACAGTAATTGAGTACATTGAGACATTAAGTGGTTTGTGATGATGTGGCTCAGTTGGTAGAGCATGGTGTTTGCAATGCTAGGGTTGTGGGTTTGATTCCCATGGGGGACCAGTATGAAAAGGTATGCACTCACTGCTGTAAGTTGCTCTGGATAAGAGCATCTACTAAAATGGAAAATAAATGAATAGACCATTTCAGTTTTCACATAGAAATAAGTTGCATTTGCAAAGTATTATAAAAATATATTTTTATATTCCACAAGTATTAACAGATTAACTGTTTTATACAGATAATTATCAGACTCAAGTTACAAATGCTGGTAAACACACAAATGCATTTAATTACATTTTTTTCACAAAAGTAGTGCACTGGGCCTTTGCTAGTCCTTTATTTGCAGACCTATATAGAAATCTGCATCCCCTCAGCACCCCCACCCCAAAACTGCTTCCTGCAGCTATGCTTGCATCACTTGTATTGCCTGGGCTTGCAGAACAAAACAGAATAAATTATAGCCTTCATAAAATGTTATTGCAATTACAATGTGCTGTCCATGATTCCCAAAAATGTTGATACAAAACATGTGAAGAAATAGTGATTTGCTTTCAGCCAAACTACTAACTTTAAAAAATTATATGGCTATGGAATAGACAATCAAATAACACATACTGAAAAAAAATATGAACGCAACAGGTAAAGTGTTGGTCCCGTGTTTCATGAGCTGAAATAAAAGATTCCAAGAATTTCTTTATTTGCACAAAAAGCTTATCTCTCAAATGTTGTGCACAAATTTGTTTTCATCCCTGTTAGTGAGCATTTCTCCTTTGCCAAGATAATCCACCTGACAGGTGTGACATATCAAGAAGCTGGTTAAACAGCATGTTCATTACACAGGTGCACCTTGTGCGGGGGACAATAAAATCAACACAGAGACATGGTTTGACACGTGTATGTACACAAACACACAGATGTCGGTCCGTTGGAGAGGATGACTCATGCCGAAGTCACAGAATGTCCAGGGAGGCCCACCGGCGTAATATGAGACCCCAGTCAGCCCCCCCCTCCATCCCCCGTCTACAGGAGACACACATACTGCCATGTCACCAGTGGAGAGGTCATAGATCATGTTATCACTTCCCCCCTGACACCGTCTGATGGTAGAGCTACTGAGCTACTAAGATGCCAGGATTTTTCTATTTGCACAAAAAGCTTATTTCTCTCAAATTTGTTTGCATCCCTGTTAGTGAGCATTTATCATTTGCCAAGATAACCCATACACCTGACAGGTGTGGCATATCAAGAAGTTGATTAAAAATCATGATCATTATACAGATATACCTTTGCTGGAGACAATACAAGGCCACTCTAAAATGTGCAGTTTTGTCACACAACACAATGCCACAGATGTCTCAAGTTTTGAGGGAGCGTGCAATTGCCATGCTGACTGCAGGAATGTCCACCAGAGCTGTTGCCAGATAATTGAATGTTAATTTCTCTACCAAAAGCAGCCTCAAACTTTGTTTTAGAGGATTTGGTAGTACGTCCAACCGGCCTCACAACCTCAGACCACGTTGTGTGGCATCGTGTGGGCGAGCGGTTTGCTGATGTCAACGTCATGAACAGAGTGCCCCATGGTGGTGGTGGGGTTATGGTATGGGCAGGCATAAACTAAGGACAACGAACACAATTGCATTTTATCGATGGCAATTTGAATGCACAGAGATACCGTGACGAGATCCTGAGGCCCAATGTCGTACCATTCATCCGCCACCATCGCCATTCTCATGTTTCAGCATTGTAATGCACGGCCCCATGTCGCAAGGATCTGTATACAATTCCTGGAAGCTGAAAATGTCCCAGTGGCCTGCATACTCACCAGTGTCACCCATTGAGCATGTTTGGGATGCTCTGGATCGACGTGTTCAACAGCGTATTCCAGTTCCTGCCAATATCCAGCATCTTCGCACAGCCATTGAAGAGGAGTAGGACAACATTCCGCAGGCCACATTCAACAACCTGACCAACTTAACGTGAAGGAGATGTGTCGTGCTTCATGAGCAAATGGTGGTCACACCAGATACTGACTGTTTTTTTGTGTGTTTTTTTTAGGTATCTGTATTCCCAGTCATGTGAAATCAATAGATTAGGGCCTAATTCATTTATTTCAATTGACTGATTTACTTTTATGAACTGTAACGCAGTAAAATCTTTGAAATTGTTGCATGTTGTGTTCATATCTTCATTCAGTATATTTATCTCATAATCTGTATAGTGCCTCCAAAACAGTATGACTAGTTTGGTTAAGATAGCCTACGGAAAATTGACAGAGATACCCAAGCATATTCAAATCGTTCATATTCAAATTTTTTCATACAGAAATCTCAACGAAACTGTGGAGCTGGCTCAACTCCCCCTTTGAGAACTTGTTTTGACTGGCCTCTCTGCATGTTGCCCGTGGCAACAACGCTGATGTAGCAGCTTGTTCAGCAGACACACAGCCTGCGTCGGCCCGCCTCTGGAGCTGGTGTTACAACACAATTATTAACCATAAAGACAATGTTGTTTAGTTACTTTAAAACCTTCACAAGACCTTCACTAGTACATTATATCTCAAAAAACTTCAGGATGGATTATTTTCAAATTATTATTATTATTTTAAATTCTTCTGACAGATTGTCATTAGTGATAGCTGGCAGATGAGATAAAAGGGCACTACAAAGTAATCCGTGTAACACAGCAAATATCTTTCAATTTTGTTTTAGCCAAACTATTAATTAACTGGCTTTTTAAAATTATATGGCTGTGGAACAGACAATCAAACAAATAACATATCTCATGGTCTGTACAGTGCCTTCAAATTAGTATGCTAGTTTGGATGGGATAGCCCACGGAAAATATACACACAAGCATATTCAAATCGTTCATGAAAAGCAGGGATCATAAAGCAATCTCAACGACTGTGGAGACGGCTCAACTCCCCATCCAGACCTTGTTTTGACTCGCCTCTGCATGTTGCCTATGGCAACGACACTTATGTAGCACCCTGCTCAATGTGCACACACGCTGGTGTCGGCCCGCCTCTGGAGCAGGTGTTACAACAAAAGCATTAACCGTAAAGACAATAGGTTGTTCTTCAGTAAATGTAAAACCCTCACAGGACGGATTGCCCTGTTGCTGTGTGAGTGGGACGCCTCTGGCCGGGTGTCGAAGTGCCCCTGAGGACTAATGGACCAGTAGCCTTGAGGTTAGCACATTGGGTCGCTGGTTCGAATCCAGGAGCTGTGCCCTTCAGCAAGGCACTTAACCCCAATGGTGAACCCTCTCCCTGTACGTGTCTAATGGGGAGTTGGGATATGCAAGAAATAAGCACCCACCAAATTACTACATACTACCTCGTTATGTGCCCAATAATGTTTGTACCATGTTGTGCTGCTGCCATGTGTTTCCGCCATGTTGTTTTCATGTGGTGTTGCTACCATGCTATGTTGTCTTAGGACTCTTTATGTAGTGTTTTAGTGTCTCTCTTGTCATGATGTGTTTTGTCCTATATTTTTTATCCCAGCTCCCGTCCCTGCAAGAGCCCTTTGCCTTTTGGTAGGCCGTCATTGTAAATAAGAATTTGATCTTAACTGCCTTGCCTAATAAAAATATGAATGTAAAGCCATTCAATGTATCTGCCCGCTAGCCTTACTTGCAGGTGCTTTCCACCTAGTAATCAGTCATCTAGAGCAGCTGCTCCCATAGGCCGCAAATCTGGCATCCCAACAACATCACCATACAAGACAATAAAGGACAGGCTGTCATTACTAACACAGTGCATTCTGAAGTTCTCAGACCCTTTGACTTTTTCCACAATTTCTTACATTACAGGCTTATTCTAAACGTGATTAGTTCTTTTCCTCATTCATCTACACACAATACCCCATAATGACAAAGCAAAAACACGTTTTTTTTAGACACGTTTGCAAATATAACATTTACATAAGTATTCAGACCCTTTACTCAGTACTTATTTTACAATTACAGCCTCGAGTCTTCTTGGGTATGATGCTACAAGCTTGGCACACCTTTATTTGGGAGTTTCTCCCATTCTTCTCTGCAGATCCTCTCAATTCTATCAGGTTGGATGGGGAGCGTCTCTGCACAGCTATTTTCAGGTTTCTCCAAAGACTCTCGGGTTCAAGTCTGGGCTCTGGCTGAAGGACATTCAGAGACATGTCCCAAAGCCACTCCTGCATTGTCTTGGCTGTGTGCTTAGGGTCGCTGTCCTGTTGGGAGGTGAACCTTCGCCCCAGTCTGAGGTCCTGAGGGCTCTGGAGCAGATTTGTGTCAAGAATCTCTCTGTACTTGGCTCCGTTCATCTATTCCTCGATCCTGACTAGTCTCCCCCACAGCACAATCAGTCCTTTAGGTGCCTTTTCGCAAACTCCAAGCGGGCTGTCGTGTGCCTCTTACTGAGGAGTGGCTTCCGTCTGGCCACTGTACCATAAAGGCCTGAATGGTGGAGTACTGCAGAGATGGTTGTCCTTCTGGAGGGTTCTCCCATCACCACAGAGAAAATCTAGAGCTCCGTCAGTGACCATCGGGTTCTTGGTCACCTCCCTGACCAAGACCCTTCTCCCCCAATTTCTCAATTTGGCCAGGCAGCCAGCTCTAGGAAGAGTCTTGGTGGTTCCAAACTTCTTACATTTATGAATGATGGCCACTGTGTCCTTGGGGACGTGCAATATTTTTTTGGTACCCTTCCCCAGATCTGTGCCTCAAAACAATCGTGTCTTGGAGCTGTATGGACAATTCCTTTGATGTCATTGCTTGGTTTTTGCTCTGATATGCGCTGTCAACTGTGGGACCTTATATAGACAGGTGTGTGCCTTTCCAAATCATGTCCAAACAATTGAATTTACAACAGGTGGACTCCAATCAAGTTGTAGAAATATAAATAATCAATGGGAAAAGGATGTACATGAACACAATTTCAAATCTCATAAAGGATCTGCATACGTAAGTAAATAAGGTATGTTAAATACTTAATTAGCAAATATTCCTAAAAACCTGATTTCTCTTGGTCATTATAGGGTAGTGTGTACAGTAGAAGTCAGAAGTTGACATACACTTAGGTTGGAGTCATTAAAACTTGTTTCTCAACCATTCCACAAATTTCGTGTTAACTATAGTTTTGGTAAGTCGGTTAGGACATCTACTTTGTGGATGACACGTAATTTTCCCAACAATTGTTGAGATTTTTTCACAATTCCAGTGGGTCAGAAGTTTCCTTACAAAGTTGACAGTGCCTTTAAAACAGCTTGTGAAATTCCAGAAAATGTCATGGCTTTAGAAGCTGCTGATAAATGATGTAAATTAGCCTGAGTCAATTGGAGGTGTATTTCAAGACCTACCTTCAAACTCAGTGCCTCTGCGTGACATCATGGGAAAATCAAAATAAATCTGCCAAGACCTCCACAAGTCTGGTTCATCCTTGGGAGCCATTTCCAAACGCCTGAAGGTACCACATTCATCTGTACAAACAATAGTGCGCAAGTATAAATACCATAGGACCACGCAGCCGTAATACCGGTCAGGAAGGAGAGGTGTTCTGTCTCCTAGAGAGAAACGTACTTTGGTGCAAAAAGTGCAAATCAATCCGAGAACAACAGCAAAGGACCTTGTGAAGATGCTTTTGTACCCGTTTCCTCCCAGCATCTAAATCCACAGTAAAATGAGTCCTATATGGACAAACTGAAAGGCCGCTCAGCAAGGAAGAAGCCACTGCTCCAAAACCGCCATAAAAAAAGCCAGACTATGGTTTGCAACTGCACATGGGGACAAAGATCGTACTTTTTGGAGAAATATCCTCTGGTCTGATGAAACAAACATAGAACTGTTTGGCCGTAATGACCATCTTTATGTTTGGAGGAAAAAGGGGGAGGCTTGCAAGCCGAAGAACATCCCAACCATGAAGCATGGGGGTGACAGCATCATGTTGTGGGGCTGCTTTGCTGCAGGAGGGACTGTTGCACTTCAAAAATAGATGGCATCATGAGGAATGAAAATTGTGGATATATTGAAGCAACATCAAGACATCAGATAGGAAATTAAAGCTTGGTCGCAAATGGGTCTTCCAAATGGACAATGACCCAAAGCATACTTCCAAAGTTGTGGCAAAATGGCTTCAGGAACAAAGTCATGGTATTGGAGTGGCCATCAAAGCCCTGACCTCAATCCTATAGAAAATTTGTAGGCAGACCTACAAAAAGTGTGTGCGAGCAAGGAGGCCTACAAACCTGACTCCGTTACACCAGCTCTGTCAGGAGGAATGGGTCAAAATTCACCCAACTTATTGTGGGAAACTTGTGGACGGCTACCCGAAACGTTTAACCCAAGTTACACTATTTAAAAAGGCAATGCTACCAAACACTAATTGAGTATGTAAACTTGACCCACTGGGAACGTGATGAAAGAAATAAAAGCTGAAATAAATAATCCTCTACTATTATTCTGACATTCCACATTCTTACAAATAAAAGTGGTGATCCTAATTGACCTAAAACAGGGAATTGTTACCAGGATTAAATGTCAGGAATGATGAAAACTGAGTTTAAATGTATTTTGGCTAGTGTATGGAAACTTCCGACTTCAACTGTAGATTGACGAGGAATTAAAATGTTTTTATCCATTTCAGAATAAGGCTGTGCTGTAACAAAATGTGGAAAAAGTCAAGGGGTCTGAATACTTTCCGAAGGCACTGTACATAGTGTGGTGCAGGACTATTTGCAATGGACATCACTATGGTACAGTGCCCTTTTTACAAGTTTCATGCTGCACAATTAACTTTCATGTTTACAAAATTCAGTTTTTATATAAAACATATTTTAATTTTGAAAGGATGACAAATGCAGGAGTTTTTAAATACAAGGTCAAATAGCACTTCCACAGCAATGAACGGCTTAATGCAAAAGAGTGGACCAGCGTGAACTCAAAGTATGACTGTATATCAACCCATGTGGGAAATCAAATCCCTGCTCTCTGGTGAGGTCAGAAAAAAAAAGAAGGTCTAGTTCTTATTAAACGTGACTTTTTCAAAGCCAGAATTTACTGCAATGTCAAACACCTCTATTACATAAAAAAGGGAAAATCCGACTGTTATCCATTTTAGAGAGCAAACCGCATTCCCGCACCATACAATGCCTGCAGACAAAAAGGGACAGATTTAATCTGTGCATTTGCTTTAGTTTACAGTCCATTTCATGCACATCAGAGGAGAGACTCGCTGGCTGCACATGCAATTCTAAATTACCACAGTTGAATATTTTGTATGTTGTAGAACGAGAGACGTAGAAGCTTGTACAATGCAAGCTTCATAATTAAAGAATTCCCCTCTATGATCCTACCTTGAAAATTGAGGGATCAAACAAAGATACTTCTACAGTTTGGATATAAGCAATAACACATTTTGGGTCAAAGATATGGGAAAAAATTAAATTGGAAGATCGCGTGTGACAATTCAAGCGCTTGATAAAAAACATCCATCAATAGATGAGCAAAACTGTAAAAACAAAACTAAAGAATAAACAATTTGTACATTCTAAAGCTGAATCAGGTTAAAGACAAATAAAATAAAGTGTACGGAAGATTGAGGGAGGGGTGTGGCCGGGCTTCAAGACAGTGGCGGGGACAGCTTTCCAGCTTTCCTCATGGAACGCAGTGCCTTCTCTCGCAGGTGCTTCTCCAGGTCGTCCAGACGCTCTTCTACTTCACTGTCTGATTCCTTAAAGAAAGGTAGCATTAATTATATCATATTTCGGTTACGTTGCAAGGTAGGTGTGGTCATGCAGCAGGATGTGTCAAAGTAATAGAATAAAGAAAAACATTAGCTGATGACATGCAATAAATGATAGCGGTGCACCATTCAACTTCTACAACCATGTCTAATTTGTTCATTTTGATTGAAATAAATGTGATGCTTAGATGTAGGGCTGGGCGGTAAACCTTATTTACTACAGTACTAGTCAAAGGTTTTAGAACACCTCATTCAAGGGTTCTTTATTTTGTACTATTTTCCACTGTAGAAAAATAGTGAAGAAATAGTAAATTGCAATGTCCGTACTGAGAGACGCCTAAGACAGCGCTACAGAGAGAAAGGACGGACAGTTGATCGTGTAACAACAACGGCACACATCCGAACATCACACCTGCTGGACAGGTACAAGATGGCAACAACAACTGCCCGCGTTACACCAGGAACGCACAATCCCTCCATCAGTGCGCAGACTGTCCGCAATAGGCTGAGAGAGGCTGGACTGTGGGCTTATAGGCTTGTTGTAAGGCAGGTCCTCACCATCGCCTATGGGCACAAACCCACAGTCGCTGGACCAGACAGGACTGGCAAAAAGTACTCTTCACTGAGGAGTTACGGTTGTCTCACCAGGGGTGATGGTCGGATTCACATTTATCGCCAAAGGAATGAGCGTTACACCGAGGCCTGTACTCTGGAGTGGGATCGATTTGGAGGGTCCGTCATGGTCTTGGGCGGTGTGTCACAGCATCATCGGACTGAGCTCGTTGTCATTGCAAGCAATCTCAACGCTGTGCGTTACAGGGAAGACATCCTCCCTCATGTGGCACCCTGCCTGCAGGCCCATCCTGACCCTCCAGAGTGACAATGCCACCAACCATACTGCTCGTTCTGTGCAAGACAGGAACGTCTGTTCTGCCATGGCCGGTGAAGAGCCCAGATCTCAATCCCATTGAGCACATCTTGGACTTGTTGGATCAGAGGGTGAGGGCTAGGGCCATTCCCCCCAGAAACTTGCAGGTGCCTTGGTGGAAGAGTGGGGTAATATCTCACAGCAAGAACTGGCAAATCTGATGCACTCCATGAGGAGGAGATGCACTGCAGTACTTAATGCAGCTGGTGGTAACACCAGATACGGACATACTTTTGATTTTGACTCCCCTTTGTTCAGGGACACATTCCATTTCTGTTAGTCACATGTCTGTGGAACTTGTTCAGTTAATGTCTGTTGTTGAATCTTATGTTCATACAAATATTTTCACATGTTAAGTTTGCTGAAAATAAACGCAGTTGATAGTGAGATTCCTTTTTTTGCTCAGTTTAGTAACCAAAAAGTGTTCAACAAATCAAAATATATTTGATACGAGATTCTTCAAAGCAGGGACCCTTCGCCTTGACTACAGCTTTGCACACTCTTTGCATTTTCTCAACCTGCTCCATGAGGTAGTCACCTGGAATGCATTTCAATTAACAGGTGTGCCTTGTTAAAGAGTTCATTTGTGGAATTTCCTTCTTAATGCGTTTGAGCCAATCAGTTGTGACAAGGTAGGGGTGGTATAAAGAAGAAAGCACTATTTGGTAAAATACCAAGTCCATGTCAAGAACAGCTCAAATAAGCGAAACAGTCCATTACTTTAAGGCATGAAGGTCAGTCAACACGGAAGATTCCAAGTACTTTGAAAGTTTCTTCAAGTGCAGTCGTAAAAACTATCAAGCGGTATGATGAAACTGGCTGACGAGGACCGCCACAGGAAAGGAAGACCCAGACAGAGTTCCCTGCAGCACATAAGTTCATTAGAGTTACCAGCCTCAGACATTTCAGCTGTTGGAATCGGCTAAACATTGAGATATTAAATAAATGGAGACAAAGCCATGAAAAGAAAGTTTGTAAAAGGCCAGAAGGCTTTGGAATGTGTTTGATGGAGGAGAGGAGAGCGATGTGTTGATATAGGGAAGACAGATGGATATCTGTGGATTAGGAGGTGAGGGGTGAGGTCAGTTCCCCTTAAGGGAGTAATCAGGGTTGGTATCTGGTTACCTTTCCTGTGGAGCCATAAGACACTCCTCCTTACAGTTTAAGTAGGATGCATATAAACTGAAATGTTTTGCTGTCTGATTTCAGCTGTACAGAACCCTTGGGAAGAATCAACTTGGTTAAAGCTTCTCTAGTGTCCGTGGGTTATTTACTCTGAAAAATAAGAACCTAACACAGCCCAAATAAATGCTTCAAAGAGTTCAAGTAACAGACATCAACTGTTCAGAGACTTCGGGAAAATCAGGCCTTCGTGGTCAAATTGCTGCAAAGAAACCACTACTAAAAGGACAACAATAATAAGACGAGACTTGCCTGGGCCAAGAAACACCAGCAATGGATATTAGACTGATGGAAATCTGTCCTTTGGTCTGATATATCCAAATGAGATTTTACATTCCAACCGCCATGTCTTTGTGAGACGCAGAGTAGGTGAACGGATGATCTCCGCATGTGCGGTTCCCACGGTGAAGCATGGATGTGGTGTGATGGTACTTAGCTGGTGACACGATCAGTGATTTATTTAGAATTCAAGGCACACTTACCTAGCATGGCTACACCAGCATTCTGCAGCGATCGTCCCTCTAAGCGCAAACCAGATGGGATGGCATAATTTTTTCCCCAACAGGACAATGACCAAAAACACCTCCAGGCTGTATAAGGGATATTTGACCAAGGAGAGTGATGGTGCTGAATCAGATGACCTGGCCTTAACCTAATTGAGATGGTTTGGGATGAGTTGGACCGCAGAGTGAAGGAAAAGATGCCAATAAGTGCTCAGCATATGTGGGAACTCCTTCGAGACTGTTAGAAAAGCATTCCAGGTGAAGCTAGTTGAGAGAATGCCAAGAGTGTGCAAAGCTGTAATCAAGGCAAAGGGTGGCTGCCTTAAAGAATCTCAAATAACATTTTGATTTGTAGTAACTTTTGGTTACTACATGATTCCATGTGTTATTTCATAGTTTGGATGTCTTCGCTATTAATCTTATATGTAGAAAATAGTAAAAATAAAGCAAACCCTTGAATGAATAGGTGTCCAAACTTGACTGGTACTGTATATACACACACACACACACAGGTACTGATGGATGGACCAGTTTGTATTTTTACTTTACCTTTCTACAAATGGTATATTAATGTATGGTTTATTAAATGTAATAACCACAGATGAAACTGGTGAAAATATGAAAATTATGGCAATTATTACCGCCAGTAAGTTTAACAGCTGAGAACGGCCAACTTGCTAGCAAGTGCTTTAAATGCAGTCAGACTTTTCTATGAATGCTCGTTCCGTCTTTTTAGTCTAGTCTCTCTCGCTCCTCTGTATGTGCACATTCCCACTAACTCACAAACCAAGCCCATGCCACCCACAACAGAGCCCTCTGACAAGCAGTTCCAAATCAATATTTTGGTTTGCTCCAACAGAATCAGTTATATGTATATAGAAAATAAAAAAACGTAGACATTGTATTACTGTAAGAAAATAACAACCATTATAACGATACCTTGTTTATGTCTCAACTCCCCAATTTGTGCGCAGAGAAGACACTACTGAAAACAGGAATATCAATGAACATTGATCCTGGAAGATTGCAACGTTTGTCAGCGCGCTGCATGAAGGTACCGCTAGCAGCATTTTAGCCACAGTGTTATGTAGTGTTATGTGGTAGCTGTTTAGTACATTTTAAATGAGCATAAAAGCAATTATATAAGGAATTACCAACTTGTTCTCCTGTGAAATAAGCATCTTATCCACCTATGCCACTTGATTTCAACATTAAAACAAAGTGAGTAGGTTAGCATGCTGTTCAAACAGGAAAGTGATTAGCAGTTCAAATGTTCTACCTTGATAGCTAGCTAATAGATCCAAGTTGGCTAGAATTGAAATATAAACATTATCTACTCATCAGCACATGGGCCTGTGCTTGGCAGATTGTTTATGAGACCTGTGTTAATTTTCTATAATGCATTCGCCTGCTACAAGAGCTTGGTCATTATTAGTGGCTGCGAATTGTTCTGGTTAAATAAGTAACAAAAAGGGCATTTTAATAGAGAGACTTAAAAGCCAGATCAGTGACTACTGCAAAATGGCAGGTTAAACTATTTTGATAAAATCATTTATTCATGGGTCCTATGGTTGTGGAAGGCTGACTGCTTGAAATACAGCGTATTGACCTTTAAAATTGTACAACAAAGGTAATTGAGAAAACATCAAGATGTAAATTGTTAGGGAAAAAAATGTAGATTTTATTTTTAGGTCTTACTGCCCCGCCCTAATTCAAGTTTGATTGAACATCAAACAATCAGAATGGAGACAGACATTAAAACCACTTACAATTTATTTGTTGCCGCTCTAGTGTCATTATAGGAAAAACTAAATACTGTCAAATTTGAAAAAATAAAATGTCCTCATTGCCCACCCCTACTTAGAAACAGTGGATCTGATATGTGAAGCTGGCTAAACCCCCTCAGTAAATCAGAAGAGTAGACTTCACCTTTTTATGGTCGGAGTCTACATCCTCTTCCATCCCCAGGTTCTCCTGGCCATCCCCAGCAGCCACCAGCACTCCAATCTTCTCCTTCTTGTGTTTCTTGTGTTTCTTGTGCTTCTTGTCCTTCTTATGTTTCTTCTCCTTCTTATGTTTTTTGTTCTTCTTTCCTCCAGCCTCAGTGTCTGAATTCTGAGATGGAGAGGACAAAGCAGAGTGACTAAGTATTTAAATTGGCAGTTGGGCCAAGAAGAGGGTGTGATGACACGTCATTGGTTCAACTATTTTACCGTCCCACGTCAAGTCATCATAGTATTAGTACACAAAAACACACACCAGCTATTACTCACATGAGAACGCTTCCCCAACTAGCCACTTAGTTGAGTCAAACATTTTTAAATCTCACGTAATATTAACAGACAGCAGCTTTAAACTCACCTTGTTTGGAGAAGGGCTGCCAGAGCCGCTGCTGGCCTTCTTTGCCAGAGGGGCTGATGGCGAGCCACTGGCCGAGCAGCCCGATGAGGGGAAGCCTGAGGCTGGGGCCGGCCGCTTCAAGGCTCCTGGTTTAGGAGAACCAGACGGTGACCTTGATGACGCTCTCCTCATAGGCTGGGGGCTCTGAGAGGCTCTGATAGGGACAGAAAAAAAAGTGATATCTGGAAAATAGTGGTATGAGTTGTTGCTGTGCAGCACCTGCTTTGGCATCAATAAGACCAATTAGAAGCTCCTTACCTCTGGTTCTTGCGGGGCTCTGGTGTCCGGGACACCCTGCGGATTGCCCTGTTGCTGTGTGAGGGGGACACCTGGCGCCTCTGGCCAGGTGGAGAGGTGCCCGAGGAGTCAAAGCGCCCTTGAGGACTAGCAGACCCACGCATGGCCCGACCGCGGTTGGCAGGGGAGGGGGAGAGGCGGTTACTGTGAACAGCAGGGGGGGAGCGCGTGCCCCGGCCTGGCCGGTTGGATGGGAGCATGGGGCTCCTCCTGTGTCGGGGGGGAGAGGTGGGGAGAGGAGGTGTGCGTCTCTTTTGGGGAGGGGGACTCCTGCGCTTCGGGGACCTGGAGGGACGGCGCTTGTGCATTGGGGAAAGGCATTTGGGAGGGGGAGACCCCGATAGCCTTCTCTTCTGTGGGCCCAGGGGAGTAGGGCTGTAGCGCCGCTGGATGGGGGGAGAGTACCGCCTGGGGGAGGGGGAGCGTCTGCGAGGAGGTGGAGAGGGAGACCTGGGGGAACAGAGGAGGACATACGAGCCAAGTTATTATCTGAATCTCAGGTGTGGTACACAATTTTGGACAATGCTCAGTACTGAGGACTGAGTACTGAGAAAAAAAAAGAAGAGTAGCAAAAGTTTTTTACCTGCGTCTCGGAGGAGAGGGAGATCTGCGACGGCGTGGGGGAGATCGGCGGCCTCCAGGGGAGAGGGAGCGTCTTTTTCTGGTGAGGAAAGCAAACATAAATGAGGAACGCATGGTGTGGGCAAAACCTCAACTTTAATCATGACATTGAGAGGGATAGGAGAAACCGTCTATAGCTGACCTGGGGGAGCCGTCCCTGTGTCGTCTCCTGGGGGAGGAGGGGGAGCGACTGCGCCTCCTCCTGACATTCCCGTTCCTCGCCGCTGGCCCTCCGCCCGGCCTCTTGGACCCCTCGTCCTCTGATGAGGAGGATGATCCAGTATCTGTAACCAATCCAAAAGTAGTCAGGACACGTCATTTCCCAGTAGCATAAAAGGGAAAAACACCCAGATGGGGATTTGGGCACAACTTCAAGACCCACGAGATGAGGGTGCAAGACGAAACGGCTAGCTAAAAAGATGGGGTGAGGGACAAATAAAAATAATTATAACCTGAAGACGTCTCCCGATTCTGCCTGCGATACTGACGTCGCTGCTGCACAGGATCTGCGGTAGCCCCCTCTGAAAAGCAAAGCAGTGAGACTCCATTCACTGCTTGAGAAAACAAAGACCCACCCACACCCATTGTGCATCACACCACACAGACAAACGCTAAAAGGAAGACTCACCTGATTCCGATGCCTCAGAATGCCTGGGTTTTGGAACAGGAGACAGTGAATCATTCCTTGATCCTAGTTTCTTCTTTGAACCTAAAAATCAATAAGATGTTTAAAGGGCACAAAGTCTTTCAAGAAAGATTCATTCACAAATACACTTGCTTGTATAACACCAGTGGTAGGACTGATACATTCTGTTTTCAGCAGCCCGAAAAGAGGTTTATGATTCAGTAGTTTCCATTAGTCACGGCCTGCCATTAAGACCCTGCCAAGGACTTCAAGTGTCATACTTCTGTAACCAGGCCTGCCTAGGAATCAAGTAATCCAGGGAGATAATGAAAAATGTGTTTCCAGGTCACTGAGTTCAACAGGCATCTTCTGGCTGTATAGACATAGCCACCCCTGATACAGTATGTGTATCACACTCAGAGACTGATCATGTAACATGATGTCACTGGCAAGGTGAGGGAGTGCCACATCTGAGATGGTGAGGGAGTTCGATAGGGATGATGGGCCAAGTTCATTACAGCCCTTTGTAAACTCTGATAGTACTTAATGTACATTAGAGCAGGGATGAGAAGGTGGCATGGAACTATATTTAGAATGGAGAGAAGAAAGAAAAACCAACATACCAGCTGATCTGGACGGGGAGGCTGAGGACCGGCCCTTTCTAGCCCGAGGGGAGGCAGAGCGTCGGGCCTTCCCAGGGGGGCTACCATTGGGGGCTCTTCTCCTGGAGGGGCTGAGGGAGGGATCAGCTGCGTGGCCGCGGGGCTGTTTCCTAGGAGGTGTGGTTGACGTTCTCTTCACGGCCTTCTGAGGTGAGCGAGGCGCGGAGGAGCTGCTCCCAGAGGATGGGGAGCGAGAGCGCCGCCTATTGGACAAACAAAGCTCAAATCAACCACAATGCAGGTTTACATGCTGTTTGGTAAGTTGGCTAGTTAATGACAGCTTCAGTAATGGACACTTCTGCACTCTGCTACACTTGCATGGCCCTCCACTCACCTGCGGACAGGGGAGCGACTGCGCCTGTGTCTGGGGCCTGGGGGGCCACGTCTGGGGGGGCTCCTACGACGAGGGGACATTCGTCTCCTGGGGCTCGGCCTCCGGCGTGGGGAGTAAGATCTGGACCGCGATTTAGGTCGTCTGCGGGAATGGGAGCGAGAGCGGTGGCGGGGCCTGTCCCTCCTGCCGTCCTTCTCCCTGGGCTTGGGCCTCTCCTCCTTTTTAGAAGCCTTACCTGGGGAGGGTTCTTTGACCTTCATCACAGAGTCAGGTACCACAACCACAGTGTGCGGCTTCACCAAATCACTTGGAAAATTAAAAACATACCACAAATTAGATTAAAATATTTTTTTAAATCTAGAACTACCAAAACAGGAAAAATCAAATCCCTGAATATTGCCAGATATAGTCGGTGCTCAAACCAGCATCTTACCTGGTGGAAGAGGCCTCCTGAATGACTGGCTCAGGTACGGCGCTCTCAGAGGTGTCTGGCTCTGGCTGGGGCTCCTCAGTGCTCTGGGGCAATGTAACACTGACCAGGGTGACGGCTGGGGCTGTTAGTGGAGGGGAGCTGCTGGGACTGGGCTTACGCCTCGGGGAGCGGGAGTGACTCCGCTTTCTCTCTCTCTTCACTGGAGACCGTCGCCGTGGAGACTGTGACCTTGACTTCCTCCTGTACGACAACAACAAATGTGATAAGAACAAATGCTACAATCTTTAAATATTTTGATGGACATTGACTTCAAGGGATTTTACTTCATGTGATTTTCTCCCACCTTCTGGGGCTCTCCCTTTCTCTGTTTTCCTTCTCATCAATCTTCTTCAGAGAGGCAAGCTTCTCCTGCTCAATCTGCAACAAATAAATGTTATTGGTCGCATACACATATTTAGCAGATGATATTGCGGGTGAAGCGAAACACTTATGTTCCTAGCTCCAACAGTGCAATAGTACCTAAAAGTAAAAGGATGGAGCAATGTTGGAGTAGCATCGAGTAAAACACAGTATATACACATAAAATTTGTAAAACAAGAAATTAGTAAAATATTAACGTGACTAGTGTTCCACAGACAACATGCTAGGCCAAAGCCATAAAACACATGCGTGACACAAATGTGGTGATTGTGAGATTGTGTCTGGTTGCTTACCTGTCTCTGTTTGATCTCCTCTTTCTTCTGTTCCAGGAAGGCAGAGGGGATACCGGCAATGTTGTCCTGGGCACTGAGCAGCAGAGGCCACAGGTCCCTCATAAACTCTCTGGCATTCTTTCCATTCAGGAAGCCCGTCAGGTTGATCTGCATCATCTTACTGTCCGGGTGCTGCAACACACACCAAGGGGGAGAGAAAATAAACACACCAATTTAACATGGAGGGAGAACTCGCGAGAGCGAGAAGGGGGGGGGGGGGGGGTCTCACTCAGACAACTGCCTTCCCCTTTGTTTCCTCACTAAGCTACACATGCCTGCTAAATAATGGCAGCCATCTTCATAACAAAAGACAATAGCTACAGTATATGACCCCTGGGCCCCAAAGCAGACAGTCATTGCAACCTAACAAACTTTTGTTGACTTGAGGCTGTGATTCCTTATCTCCACCCCATTAGTTCGGTAATTGAAACCCAAAACTGAGAATAGCTGAGGGGAGACATAAGTGCTACATCATCCATGTAAAGGACACCCACCGCATGCATCAAGGCTGACTTAACCTTCATAAAATATAATCTAATAAATATTTAACTATCCCACCCATCACCATTACTGTCAATAATCTTGATCATAAATAACTAGCATTCCTGTCCTGTTGTTCTCGGCCTCCCCACAGTCTATTCTTTGAGAGATGAACAGATATCCACAAAACAGAGTGCATCAAAACCCAAAACTGCAAGTACAGTCCCGGTGTCTTCAGTGTGTCCCGCGGGATCAGTGGGTATGGAGCGCCCGTGTCTCCTGCAGAAAGAGACGCTCCCTTGGCTTGCTTCCGCCTCCCTACTGCTTGAGACTCAACCACCTTCAGTTTATTGTTATATCATTTATCTAAATTGCAAGAGACGAACAAGCAATAATGAGTGCACAAGACATTTAAAAAGGGGTTTTATTTCAACATCTAAGTCAAGAATGAAAGTTGGATACCCTTTTATCTAAATGATAATGACTAATAAGGCCTTTTATCATTACTGTGATGTTATAGCATTTAGCTTAATTTGTCTAAAAAAAATTAAAAAACATAGATTGCACAGAAACAAAAATTGGTAAGGCGTAGTTGAATGTATTTTCCCTCCCAGTATTAGGCTAAGTTCACTAAAACAGATAGTACCTTTACGAGATTCCAGCAACATATGAGTATGAATAAAAATCATCCGAGGATTGCTGTGAGTCATGCACCATTCATAAAAATAAGTTGTTGATTAATTATTAGGCTATCAGTAGAGATAAACATTTCCTTTTTCTACATCCAGTGTATTATATCAAATTTCCCCTTGAAGTCATGTTTTATCAGCCAAATGCTACTTAAGTGGGGGGAAAAATGAAGGCAATTATAATACACAAGTATAATTTGAACCATGCAATTGGACTTCCTAAATTGAGGGGCAATGAAATGTAACAAACTGGAGGGAAAACTTGAACAACAAGTGCACTGATGCAACTTATAATTTATGCAGAATAGGGTCCATGTGAATTGCAATGGATCATTTTAAAAGCAGTTTTTCCGACAGCCCAGAAAGAAGATACTACAGATGTCATACTCTACACAAATAAAATGCGGATCAATGGCCTAACAATTTCACTGTATCCTCTCAACTTTAACACACTCCAAAGATAGGATACAGAGGAGATATAAAAGACAAACTAGGGGCGCAATTCAAAGGTATATGGAGAAAATGGCATGGCATTGTCCAATTGTTTCTATCACTAGCATGTTGATCCCTGACCATAACTCACCTCAAACCACACACTGCATCAGGGAGTTGGGCTCAGTGACACTTTGGGCTCAGCAGAGAGCTAATAAGGTGTTGGTGCTATACTTCTGATGCAAGGTATAACATCCATATTGGTTCAGGCCTTTTGAATCATAAATCACATCATCATTAGAAAACTGTGGCACAAAGGCACTTTGTCACATATCACAGCAACAACTTTGTGTCATTTAAATTATGTATTTTTCCTTTACACTGGACACCGGTGGTAGCTCTTTCCCCATCTGCATTTATATTGCGTTTTTTCTAAGCAATACACTTTGTTACATCAATCTATCTTTTCCTCATTAAGTTTATATAACCAACATCTGATGTATGTACAAGAAAAGGAAGGAATTTGAGTCAATAGTATTACCTTTTCTTCTAGCTGGTTAAATATGAATTCTATGACGACATCATCCTCGAACCCCAGGATCTCCGTCACTCGCTGAGTGATCCAAGGTTTGATGACTTCCAGGTTCACCTTGGTCATATCCACCTAGGGAAGGAAGAATTCATTACTAACTTAAACCCATTCCACACTTAAACAAAAATCTGGCTATACAGAAGCTACTGCCAATACCATATAATTAGTTGTGGGAACACTGAGCATTCAATTAGAAGATGTGCTAAAAGCAGTGTTGTTTATCATACCTTCTTTTCCAGACATTCTGCAAATTTCAGTTGCTTTAGAAGTTTCTTCTGCTTGTTGCTGAAGCGATTGTCCTGTTCTGCACTTGTGCCCTGTATGAGACAAGTAATAAACAGTTTACATAACTACTAGCTATAGTAACTATTTCAGTTATAAAATGTTGGTTCTTTATTATTTGTACTTGTCCCTTTAGCAGAAACTAGCTACCTATGTCACAACATGGTGAAACATAATGTAAGCTAGCTGCAACTTTTGAAACAAGACTTAATTGAATAAGTGTCAAACAAAGTGGAAAATAAGTACCTAGCTAATCAAAACCCTTGTTATGGAGATAAATGTGGGTTTATGTTGCTAGCCTGCCAACTACACTGAACAAAAATATAGGTCCCATGTTTCATGAGCTGAAAAAAAAAAAATCCCAGAAATGGTCCATACACACCACCTGACAGGTGTGGCATATCAAGATGATAAAACAGCATGATCATTACATGCTCACGAGTATTTCTGTCTGTAATGAAGCCATTTTGTGGGGGGAAAACTAATTCTGATTGGCTGGGCCTATGCCCCCCAAGGCCCAACCATGGCTGCACCCCTGCCCAGTCATGTGAAACGGTTTATTTTATTTAAATTGACTGATTTCCTTATAGGAACTGTAACTCAGTAAAATCTTTGAAATTGTTACATGTTGCGTTTATATTTTTGTTCAGTATAGTTGTGCTAATCTCGATGTGAGCTGAGGCCCGAGTAGACATGCCCCGCCTCTTGTCTGGTTAAAATTGGTTTGGCTTATTCTTCAACCAACAAGTCTAATACTAGGTAACACATGTAACTATAGGTGATAACTAGCTACTGTACATCAGCAATGAACATAGTTTGAAATGGAAAAACACAACCTACGCAAAATAAATATATCTAGCGAAGCTAGTTTAATGCAGCCGCCATCTTTACATTAGCTTCCCATTGCAGCGGAATGGCGCACGAGCTCGTCTGTCTATAATGGCACATATTTACAAACCCAAAGAAATATCTATACATTTGTAACACCATTCAACAATTAATAGTAACATTGTAAATATCTTACGCGGAAGAATCCCGCGTCCATGTTATTAGCCGAGAAAGATGTAAAAGCGGTTGATAGCGGAGTCTGGCGAAATACGTACTACCAAACCCCAGCATACAACACGCGACAGAACTCCTCCTTTACAGCAGAACAGAAGAAGTGAATGGACGATGACGAAATCGTTTTTTTTGTTTTTTTGCTGTCAAGAGTTTTATTTATCTTCTTTTAGTTACTGTTGCCAACTTACATCGACCTATAATTTAAATATCATACATTTTGTCGTGAATAGTGTGTATATGTTGCAGCCTGATACCACATATAGAACAATGAACCATATCTTTAACCGGATGTATAAATGTGAGGCATCCGGTTAGAGTTACCGCTCACTACCAAATATGAGGTTGAGAGGAAGCCCGGTAGTGGAATAACGTGGAGCGAGATGAATGTTGGCCGACATTCTGCAAATTTTCTCATCGATTAAACATTTGATCTCCATACAGTTTTGTTTCCAAAACTAAAATCTGTAACAAACTGAGTGGAATGCGTTTTGTAAAATTCACCTTTGCCAAAGTTGTAAAAAAAAAAATTGTGTTGTTTAGAAGGAGCGCAAGGGCGAATGGAGTTATTACACACGCGCACTTCGCAGAGTTGGCGTTCCCCGACGGAAATATGCTAAAATCATGCTAAAACGCGCCAATGTGATCTCAGTAGCTCGTGCTTGGCTATGCCCACCCCTTGCTTGTTTTTCCCACTGTGATTCACTTGCTCCCATTGAAAACGACAGTCTCTGGTCTATCTTGAGTTAGTAATACAAATATTTGCTGATACTGTTGGCAACATTCGCTCTCAATCAATTGTAGGCCTATGTATCTTTTGCACAAATTATTTATTTGAATTTCAGTCCAATTTATTGCTAGATTTATGTATTTCCAAATGATATAGGTCTAGATATGTTCAGTAACACACAGTAGGTTCACCAGTTAGCCTACTACCATAATAAATAACCTGAAAGCAAATAACAAAACAACAGAATGGGCAAATTAAGAGATTTATTCAATTTATGATCAAAAGTACACTGCAATTTTGTTCATTACTCACAAATATATTTCTAATTAGTTTTCAATTAAAAATAAGGCTTCAATTCTGAATTGATTTGGTACCCAAAATCACACTGACTGTGGAGATGTTTGAAAATGTACTGAAGTTGTGTTGTAAAGGCAGGCCTTTTGTAAACATTGTGGATTTTCTATTTCTTCTGATAGTTGTCCCTATATCTCTCACTGCTCCTGTGTCATTTCACTGTTCCCTCTATATTACCCTAATGCAGCAGGCCAGGAAGGAAATCACTGTGCCCTCTATACTACCCTAATACAGCAGGCAAGGAGGAACATTTCCTATTAGCACTAACTTTGCTGATAACTTCTTTAAGGAAAAATGTACTTACTATGACTGTGATATGTGGTTGTCTCCCCTAGCTATGTTAAGATGAATGCACTAACTGTACATCGCTCTGGATAAGACTGTCTGCTAAATGACGTACTGTAAATGTAAAATGTAAATGAAACCCCTTGAGATACTGGAAACTGAAGGTAGGGTTATGACTAACTATATGTAAAATAATTTGCCTGAAGCCTATTTCCCCCAGACGTTTAAGGCCTATGTCAAACCTGCTATGATATTAAAATTCTCTATCACATTTAAAACAGATACTGAAGACAGTCACAACATAAGAGAATGGTTGACAGTATGGTTCCCTGAAAAGAGTAAAGCTGCTATTATGAGAGGGTGCTTGTTGCCTGTTACTTGTGTGGTGTGTGTGTGTCTGTGGTGTCAGTGTCCACTGTTGTGGAAAGTTGAGTGGTTCTGGCTGAAGATGACAGGTTTGAAAATAGTCCCTGGTTTATTGGTGTAATATTATCCTGATTTACAGAAGAGTCCTGGTTTGGAGATGATGCTAAGGAAAGAGGGTCTGTTGTGATAGGCAGACCCAGGCTGAAGCGGACTTAAGGGAATAGTGATTGGTAAGTCACTCTCTGTGGGCGGGACCTGCTAGCTGACTGGCAGTCCGGCGTTGGTCCTCTTGTCACGGATGGAGCTCAGCATGTCTGAGACGAGCTCCTCAAGCCCATATGTCGACTTCCAGCCCCAATCTCTCCGTGCGTTGGAGTCATCAAACCTCACCGGCCAGCTGTCCGCTGCACATCAGGGGACAATCAAGGTCAAGAGTTTTTACATATCACAACTTAAGACTGTATGATGACATCATTCATGACTGGTGACCGTGTGAAAAATGAACATGCAAGGCTTTCAATATTTAATAATACTAGAAAAATACAATTTATTTATTTATATCTACTCTATACACTATGAAGGAGAAAACTTTCCATATACTTCTGCTATGGCTTATTTCAAATGATACATCTTGAAGTTCAATAACACTACACAGAACGTCAGACACACCATTAGGCTGAACAATGAACATACCAATTGTCTGGCGGACAGAGTCAGGGTTATAGGTGACCTTGAGGTGGGGCAGGTGCTTGCGGATTTCCGTGGCCACTTCCTCAGGGGTGAAGCTCATGGCATCGATGTTGTATGTGCGCAGCGACAGCTGGCATTCCGGGGCCTGCATGAACTCCACAGTCGCACGGTGGCAGTCACCAACATGCATCATCGGCAGACGCGTGTCAGCGCGTAAATAGCACTCGTGGTGACCCGTGCTGAGGGCATCGTGAAAAATCTGGACAGCATAGTCTATGGGAGGGCAAAAATGTACACAATGTATTGGAATATATCCCTATAATGGTAACATTAATACTTTAATAAATGATTAAATGATAAATATGGGTTACCTGTTGTTCCTCCCCCAGGCTGTGTGTTAGCTGAGATGACGCCAGGATAGCGTAGGCAGCGGAAGTCCAGTCCATACTTGTGATGAAGATACTAATAGAGAGATTTAACACAATCGAAGGTACAGCAAATAACCAGCAAACGCATATTTCTGTAGAATACTTCTCTTAATCTGCCCTATCTGCTGTGTTAATGAATTTACTTACTCTCTCTGAAAAAGATAAATGGCAAACGATCTCGCTTTTCTTTCTAGATTCCTCTGTCTATAAGAGAGGACCAGCAGGTTGTGTGTGTGTGCATGCGTGCAGGAGTGTGCATTAGACAGCGATGTCGTTGCATTATGACTGCATCTACGACTGTTTGTGTGGGCATGTACAGTATGTATGTTTGTATGTGTGAGCATAACAGGTCACACCTCCCCCATCAGTTCGCCATGCACTTTGGAAACCCCATAAATGGTGCGAGGCCTCTGGACACACAGGTCAGGTGCAGGGTCACGGGGAGAAGAAGGGCCAAAGGCTCCGATGGTGCTGGGGACAAAGAGACGTAAACAGCTCTCTAGAGCCAGGTCCAGCACATTATGAAGCCCTAGAAAGCACAGCAAAGAGAGAATCTTTAGACAAAAACATACAAAAGGGGTGGTACCCTGGATACTGTGGTAGCGTGTGTGTGTGATCCTAAAGCTGACCTGTGATATTGATCTTGCGTGCCAGGGCCACATTTGCCTCTCCCACAACACTGAGTAGAGCACTGTAATGCACCAGCCAGGTGATGCGGTTATTCACCACCAACTCTCTGAGGTTCTTAAAGTCCAACACGTCAGCATACACAAACGGGCCTGAGGGAGAGGAGAAGAGAGACAAAGAGTTTGATAAGACTTAAAATAGGATTAGTTATTTTGTAAAGGTGCTCACTAACGGAGAACAAACTGTATAAAAATAAAGAAAGTTGTACACTATATTTTTTCCCAAAATTGTAATGGGTAAACCAAACCAACATTTCAGGTTTACCCATTGTTGGATATATATATAGAGAGAGTGTACAACTTTATTTTTAATACAGTTTATTATCCGTATTTTGAGCTGAAATGCTTAGGAATCCTAAGGTAGGAGACATGTTCTTTTATGCAGAAAATAAGAGGATATTATAAGCACAGTATGGAGATGTGCATGGTATAGAGATTAAGAGAGAATTGTTGATCAGTCCAACAAAGAAAACGTACCACTTCTGCACACTTCTGGTGGAGGCTTCTTGATATCCGATAGGATAACGTTTTCTGTTCCATACTGTTTCCTACACATTGATATTCAATTAATTTCTGCAATTTCAGTTCATTCCTGAATTTAACTGGAGTGAACCCCAGAATCCAAACTATCTATTTGTAGATGTTAAATGAGAATTATACAATCTGGGGAAGATTCAGGCTATCAACATCTCTTACCCTTTGAAGAAAAGATTGCTCTTTAGTTTTTTCTCACCTCAGGATTTCTGCAAGCCCCACACCTAACTGTCCAAGGCCACCTTTTCATGAAGAGAAAATAAATAATACAATGCAGAATTAATAAAACACATCATCTCAATTGTTAATTTGTATTTGCTCAAAAGGTCTCAAAATTGAGAATATATGGGTGAAAATGTGTTTCTTGTATACAATATCAGAAAAAATTGGTCTGGATGTTTTTTCATATTCTGCTCCAACCAGGCTGTGACCTTTTTTTGTTTTCACCAAAGCTTTATGTAGCCTACAGACAAAAACTGTCCTCAAGCTATTATTCTGCCAGTGGTCACTCGCTGGGGCCTTTTTGTCCCTAGCACAGTCTGCTCACAGCCTATTGTAGTGAGGGAAAATAGGATTGCCACTTACTAAACAGTGAACACAAATCTAAATGACAAAAACGAGATTGACAACATGCCATTACTGTTAAAACATTTAAACAAATGGTTATATTTTCATAAACAAATCAAATGTATTTATAAAGCCATCTTTACATCAGCAGATGTCACAAAGTGCTTAAACAGAAACCCAGGCTAAAACCCCAAACAGCAAGCTATATATATAGAAGCACGGTGGATAGGAAAAACTCCATAGAAAAGCAGGAACCTAGGAAGAAACCTAGAGAGGAACCAGGATCTGAGGGGTGGCCAGTCATCTTCTGGCTGTGTCGGTTGGAGATTATAAACACATGTAAAGCATATATAGCCGATAGACCATAAAGTGTTATTTGCTATTTGAGATTTTTTTTAAATACAATTTAAAAAATGGTTTAACCTGTGATGAGAATTCGTGGGTTCTCCGCAGGAGGTAGGTCAATGGAATCTTGACTGTTCCACCGGCTGATCTTTCGGGGCGACCAACTAAAACCCCGGAATGACAAACTACGTGCCCAGCTGCGACAGCCATGGCACAACGAGCCAAATAGAGCTGCAGCGGAGGGCACACAGACCCGCATACCCGATAGCATGTCGAGCTGCTGCCCCTGAGGAAAAAGTTCGAGAGGCTATGTTATCAATTTCATCCGTCAAATCATTCTTTTTCAGTAGGAAATTACACCACGTAGGTTATAGACACTATTCATTCTACGGATTTATGTACATTGACCATGTTAGGTTTAGGGCAATAAGTTAGTTATGTAACTTTGTTGTTTAATTTAAAACAAACTTTATAGTGTTCGTATTGACTGGAACACCACGCGTTATGTATCAGAAGAATTAATAGAAAACATTTTACCTGTGTGCTGACAAAAACCTGGAATCTGTCTCTGTTGATCGTGCCAACCACTTGTTGACCAAAATGAAGCTTTGCAGATCGCACAAGCGCTTTCCACACTAGGCTAATAAACTAATTGATGTAAATTGCGCTGATAAAACGTTTTTCGTGGTATTTAACTCTTAGAATTAAAAGATTAGGCTACCCCCCGATTGGTCACTGAATAAGCGCACCGAGCATCCATTGGGTAACTAAATGGCTGAAGAAAGTCATGCTGGGATACGTGGTTTTCCTCGTTATGATGTAAGAACGCGAGAGGTCACGAATCAATTGTAAATTACTACAATATCCAGCCTGCTACGCTATAGGGCCAACATGTGGGCAAACATGCTGACTACCTGCTCACAGGGGATTTGTATTGTTGCAATGTTGAACAGGGCTGCAGTGTAGAGGCTTACGTCAGAGTCAGAGAGGGGATTTAAAAAAAAGTAACAAAACGCATAATGCTACTAGCAGGCAATGGGGAGGGGGGGGGGGGGGGGGGGGGGGGTAGGCTACATTTAAAAGCACATCACATTAGTCCCAGGGTTCTTGGGGTGGATCATCACACTACAAATGTTGGCAAGAAATAAGCTATGCAATAAATTACATTCCTTTTAATAAAACGTTTGCATATTGAGTACATTGACATGTATCAAATTATTCAAAACAATGCTAAAATGTGAAGTGTTTGTAGGTCGAAAATAAAAATACACAATACATTATTTTTTTTAAATGGACTTGCAGTGAAAACGCTATAAAAAAGGTAGATACAAAATATATGCATGTCACCATGAGAGAAAAGTATTTAAGAGTGAGGAACTTTCACAGTATGCGATGCAATTTGATATTCTTTAGGATGGATGAATACCTATCTAATTCATGTCCATAGGAGCATAATTGTCTCACCAAAAAAGTATTTATCTGTTCTCTTCCTCAACAGTCAATCAACCAGGATGAGTGTCACTGTGTGTTCCATCAGTCCAGTGTGTCACTGTATTTTTCGACCCCACTTTATCAGTGTTTTCAACTTGCCCCACGGCACTCAATGACAAGGTTCCGCAACTCCTCCTGAGCCTTCTCTAGGTGCACAGCATGTTGGGTCCAACGCAGGAACAGACCTGATACACATCCAGACAGAGGAATCTTGGTAGTAAATACATGTATTTATTTACATGATCTACCATTTCATTGCTTATTACTCATCGATTAAGAAATTAATGTAATAACTATTACAATTCACCCATACAACATTTAGCATACTGTATGTCAGAGGGCTGCAGTAAGGGAGAGCAGACTCAGATCTGCCTGTGTTACTAACTCACCTCTCCAGAGCTGCAGGGACTGTGGCTGAATGGAGGGCCAGATGGCCAGCTCAGTGGGCTCATACAGGGGGTTAGAATAATGCTCCCTCTCACTGGGCTTCAGGAGGAACTGGAACAGACAGTGGGTTCTCTCCTTCACCCCTGCAGCACACCTGATGAGAGCGAAAGAGGGGGAGAGAGAGAGATGAAGAGTAAGAGAAAGGTACAGACAGATGGACAGACGGATGTGTATTTAGTGCAGATACACTAAACTCTTGGACAATGACTGTACATTTAAGGACAGTCTGGACAAAGCATGAATGTCTCACCTCTCCTGGTCACTGTTGCAGAGGAATGTGCCATAGTCTGAGGCGTAGACCTCCATGGCCAGACGCAGCAGCAGAGGCTCAGAAAAGCCCATGGCCAGAGGGAACTGTCGGGCCAGCTGCCACACACAGTCCAGCAGCAGCACGAACACTGGAGCCTCCAGCCTCAGACGGGCGTGGGAGTAGGCTGAGTGGGCACAGCGCTGCTGGAACGGGTGACCTGCCTGTGGAAAGGGAGTACACACACACACACACACCTCAACAGATCAAATAACACACACACACTGAGATAAAAACATACACACAGCTTCAGCTAGTATAGCTAGTTAGCCACTGAATGTACACTGTACTAATGTACACATTACCAGCTCTCAATCTACAGTATATGAGGGTTTGAAAATAGTTGTAACATAAGGAGGTAGCGTGTGACTATTTTAGGGGTCTCACCAGTAGCCACTCCCTCTCTAGGAGGCCCAGGAAGCCATCCAGTGTGCGTGTGTTGGGGTCCAGGATGAGCTGGGCCAAAGAGCTCACCAGAAGGGTGGCATCTGTGCCCTCTGAGCCATGGACTAGAACAGAGTGGCCATCCCTGGCCAGAGCACCATAGAGGGTTACATAACATAGAACAATGTTATACGTAAACAAGATATTACACAATACAGGAAACAAAACAGCACATCAGCAATAAAAACAAAAAGCAAAACAACACGCATTATGACTCAGTGTAACACTATGCAGCAGTGTTCAAATCACATTTTCAAGAATTCTTTCAGAATGCAATGCCATCGGCATTTGATTGTGTGGTATTCCAGATCGGGAGAACAAAATGACTTGAGTTCCTGTACGTTACCACAATCACACCACTAGTAGTTAATTATGAAACATACACAAGAGCCTTTCCTTTTCCCGGAGAGTCCTTTCTTCCTGTCCGCACGAGAACCCTGCTGGCTGTATGGACGGGGACAGTATATCCGGAAAGAGAAATGATTCCGTGAAAGAGTATGTTACAACTCCCTGATGTCTCTCTGGAAGAAGATCCTTGCCCTGAGCATGTTTACTTTATTGTCCAGGGATTGAACATTAGTGAGTAATATACTCAGAAGCGTTGGATGGTATGCACATCTCCTGAGTCGGACTAAAAGCCCACTCCATATTCGTCTTCTCATTCGGCGGCATCTTGGAGCAGCCCGTTACACGATGATGTACGATTATTTTAAAATTTAACCAAGCAAGTCAGTTAAGATTAAATTCTTATTTACAATGACGGCCTAGGAGCAGTGGGTTAACTGCCTTGTTCAGGGGCAAAACGACAGCTTTTTACCTTGTCTGCTCGGGGATTCGATCTACCAACCTTTCGGTTACTGGCCCAACGCTCTAACCACTGGGCTACTTACCGCCCCAACCACTGGGCTACCTACCGTCACATTCTGAAAACATTACATTTAGGGTTATGAGAGTAGAGTGCACATCTACCTCTCCACACACTCTGCCAGTAGGCCTGCTGTGGCCAGGGCAGTGTGGACGTGAGAGAGCCATTTGGAGTTCTCCAGCTTGCTGAGCCAGCGATCCACACTGTGGGAGTGATCCCCACAAGCCTCCACCAACTTTATCAGACTCTCCTGGAGCACCTTCCCTCTGGGGACACAAACGCAAATATAACTATTCAGTCAACAGGCATAGAGCTCCAAAAAAGGGGTTGGTTAAAGCAGAAACACCCTGGGAACTAGGTTAGACATACGTAACACAACAGGCAAACACACAGACAGACACCTTTCCAGTTGACGATGCAGTCTCTTCCAGCAACTGTAGCTAGATTTAGATTCAAACCCGCCCCCTGTCATCCTGGCCTGCTGAGCCTGTTGGTTGGAGCGGGTATCAATGATGTAACCCAGCCCAGAGCCGTCAATCACCGCCTGGAGGAGGAGCTCATCCTCTCTGCAGCGCTTCCTATTGGCTCCTGTCAGGGGTTGGCTGCTGCGCATGATGACCTGGGAAACACAATTTTGCTATTTGATAAAGAAGGGTTCCCGAGTGGCACAGCGTTCTAAGGCACTGCATCTCAGTGCTAGAAGCGTCACTACAGACCCTGGTTTGATCCCAGGCTGTATCACAACCGGCCGTGATCGGGAGTCCCTTAGGGTGGCGCACAATTGGGCCAGCGTCGTCCGGGTTAGGGGAGGGTTTGGCTGGGGTAGGCCATTATTGTAAAATAAGAATTTGTTCTTAACTGACTTGCCTATTTAAATAAATAAAACATTTTTTTTAAAATCTAATGTTAAACAGCATTAATTACTGTACATTGTAGTGACATAAAAGTATTTGTGTGTGTGACTAAGTCCATATGTGTGGATCCATGCGTATCTCACCATGCCATTTTTCCTGTGGTAATAACAGAGGACAGGGAAGCGGCCCCCTTGTCTGAACTTGGCCACCTTCAACAATGTCTCATCGTCTATGGAGTGAGGGACAATAACAGCAGGGGGGTAGGAGGGACACACAGAGTAGTCCTTGTTCACATGACTCAGTCTCCACCTGTCCTGCTGCAGAGAAGGAGAGAAGATAGGAAGACACAACACAGATCAATAGGTACATATTGGTCACTGTTAAAAATAAGGGTGATTTGCAGTTCTACAGTATAAAGAACCCTTTTGAGGGCCATATATGAAGCGAGCCATTGAACCCTTTTTGGTTTTAAATAGTATGATTTCTTATAACAGTGCCTACACCCACTATCTTGATTCTAATAGGGTCTCTTGACATAGTGATCCCCAGGTTATGTGTTTTAGAACTAGAGTAAATTCCCCATGACAAGGGCTCCACAGGAAGCTGACTAATATATATATATGAGCATGGATTCATGCCGTTTCTCACATGTATTGTTTACACAGTCATAATGCAGGAAGTGGAACCACATGTAATTGGCTGCAGGGCTGGTATTGCGGCCTCAGCAGGATTGATTTATCTGAATCTTGACCCTTCCGTTTGGTATCCCCAGTGAAAAACCCAGCAGCGTTACAGTTCTTGACACAAACCGGTGCGCCTGGTACCTGCTACCATAACCCGTTCAAACGCACTTAAATCTTTTGTCTTGCCCATTCACCCTCTTGAATGGCACACATACACAATCCATGTCTCAATTGTCTCAAGGCCTAAAAATCGTTCTTTAACCTGTCTCCTCCCCTTCATCTACACTGATTGAAGTGGATTTAATAAGTGGCATCAATAACACATCATAGCGTTCATCTGGATTCACCTGGTCAGTCTATGTCATGGATGTTTTGTATACTCTTAATGTTTGTGATGATTAGCTCTGATTGTTGCATTTACTCTAAAACAACAGGACATCTGTGTGTGTGTGTGTGTGTGTTTGTGCTGCACTCACTAGCTCCTCCATTTGAGCGTAGTTCTGTTCAGGCGATGAGAGGCCCCACTGGTCCTGCAGACTGAGTTTAAGCGGTCTGTAGAAGAATGGATACATATCGGACACAATGTCCAGAGAAGAGAGATACTAGAGAGAGAGAGAGAGAGAGAGAGAGAGAAAGAGGCAAAAAGTTACTGACTAGTCAAAACAAAAAGCAAAACACTAATACTAGTTTTTACACGCTGGGTATGTATGTACAGCCTGTGTGTATTCTACCATCCTGCTACTGTACCTCAATGGAACGGGCAATGTTCAGGCACTCCTCCATGCCTGGAATGTCCAGCTGCAGAACACACAGGTCCTTACACTTGAGGGTGATTGTTCCAGAGGACACGGAAGGCCTTCATATGAAATACACACACATCATTATAGGGCTTCTGTCCAACCCCACATATTACCCTCAACACTCCCCCTCAGGGTTCCATGATCTAGGCTGCCTCCCCTCCAAAAAAACCATTCAAAAAAGCAAGTCCAACCCAACCAGTTGGTGGGAGTGGAGATTCTCTCAGAGAAAGGATGTGAGGCCTGCATTTCCCCTCCATATCAAATCTTTCTCTGCACTACACCTCCAAATGTACTGTCTGAACCAGATTCATAACTGTAGTAAATGAGCACTGAAATTCCTGCATTTGGTTCTTCGCAGTTCATGACACAAAGCATATGGAGAGGATTCAAAGAGATGGCATGTGAGACAGAGCTTGAGCGAAGGTGGGATTGGTTATTATTCCTGCAGCATCAGAATCCTGTTATTTTCGCACAGTGCTGCACAGGACATGGATAGCAGCACACTGCAAAACGCACAAACACACACAGACTCACACGCAAGGTGTCACACTTATGTCAAACCTTTGACTCTGGCCTGTACTAGAGAAGAGACTGGAATAGCCCAACAGGTTTTCCACACTGGGCATGGAGAGAGAGAGACAGTGAGAAGGATGGAGGGAGAGAGACAGCAAGATGGGTTAGTGAGACATGTTTATTAACAGGCTACACAGGCACCCTGACCCAACATTCAGACTGATGTAGGCTGGGAAAATGTTAACATGTTAAACACTTTCTTAGTAACTATTAGTTTCCCCCAATGTGACAATTGGCTGTCAGCACATTGAAATATGGGGTTCAGGCAATATGGCAGCGGCTATATGGTCCATCATTACACCTTTGAATATGACATTTAAATACTTTAGTTGAAAAAGCGGCCACGTATTGCCCTCACTCCGTTTACCTTTTCTCTATGGCATCGATGTTTCTGAGAAGTAACAAGACCAGCCGCGAGCTGTCTCCATCTCTGTTAGAGAAGAGCAGGTGGTGGCCAGTGACACATAACGTTCCTTGCATCGGTGGATGAAACGGCCGTCTCAGAACGACATCTTCAACGTTCGCTGTCTTTATGTGCTCTGAAAACTCCATCGCATCAGCGCAAGATGACAAGAAGCAGACGGGAGATCCAAGTCGCGCGCGCCAGAAATAGTATTCCGTTTATTTTCCTCTTCTGGATCTTGTATAGGCTACTTAACTGAATTATTGAAATTAAACCACTTATTCTTGTCCCATGGAAAAGGGGCGTGACACGGTCCAAATGTTGACTGTAGCTTGCTGTAACTACAGCTAGGTGAAGTGTTTGTTTGAAGTTAATAACATCTTCATAGCAGTTATTTCCTTTCGTTTTCTCATTAACCCACCCTTCCCGTGGGGACACCTCTTTAAGCCATACTTGGCTGCTTTCCAACCAGCCCCTAAAATGTGAAAACATCTTGTGGTTACAAAAGAAGGAAGTGAGCGTTTCCTGAAAGCAGTGGTGAGAGAACACAAAGTCAAATATCCTATCTATACAGGGGCAATTCATTTCAAAATGCCTATTAGTGTGTAGCCTAATATTGGGTTTGCATTTTGTAGATAATCTTGCCTAAAAAAGTTCATACAATTCATACTCGGTTCATATTCATACCCAGTTCATGATAAGATAATGGTATCGTCTGCATCTAGTCAGTCATTATAGCGTATCCACAGGGCCCTGGTACCTGCTGGCGCCTGAAGAACTGACAATCTAAAGACAGCAAACCTCACCACTAGACCATTGGAGTTGAGTATGTATATAAATCACATGCTAGATTTTTTGAGTGAAATCAGCTGCTGACTGATTTCTGTCTCTTTCAAACTGTTGTTGAACCGTACCAGACTAGTTAGTTTACATTACTCATTGATTTGATTTAGTAGCCTCTGCTTCCAACCAAGTAGATGCTACTCTAGTAACTTCAGGTCACTAACCTAAAGCAATACCCTTCTCATTTCCTGTGTGTGACCTGCATTTCCTGTGTGTGACCTAGTCTTTGATTTAAAAAAAAAAATATATATATATATATATCATCTGGAGATCAAGTAATAGGTGAGTAAATGTTTACACTCACATATTGTCTAAAACATGCAGCATATTGCTCTCCCATCCATCTTTCCAGCCCATTATTGGGCAATTGACCAGAAGTGTGTTCAAAAATTAACACTAGATGGAGGCATTGCCTCAAATTAAGACATTCCAATCCCTATTTCTAAGGAGTTTGTCTGTCAGGAAGACCATTAACTAATTACATGATGTTTGTGTATAGCTAC
Source organism: Oncorhynchus kisutch (assembly GCF_002021735.2). NCBI lineage: Eukaryota > Metazoa > Chordata > Actinopteri > Salmoniformes > Salmonidae > Oncorhynchus > Oncorhynchus kisutch. Next base: position 37,115,373 of record NC_034180.2, read on the forward strand.
CTGTACCTGCCCTATTAAACATGGAATGGCTACACCACAGTATTATCTGATCAAATCTAATCAAATAACATCTTTTAATTACAAACATTCCATATAAACCCTAAATGTATCGAGGAGCCATCTTATAATGATTCTCAGGTACTTTTGTATCCTTTTTAACCAGTAGTTCTGAAAGTAGCACTCAGGATACAAAAGTAGTCCGGAAAATTGCATACTATGTCACATATGTGCAGATATGTGCACCAGGTCATTGCTCTCACTCTCTTTCACTCTATGCTGTTTCCACTGAGCCATTGGGCCCACACTGCTACCTTATTGGATAACACTGGACAGGCCTCTCACTAGCTTTCACTCAAATGTGAGGGGCTGAAGCTAATTTCCTAGACCTGGAATTGCTAGGGGCTGGCCCAGGTGGTGGGAAATGTAGGGAAAACAGCTTCAAGGTAACAGTTGCTTTCAAACTAGGGATTTTGTGGCTAATTGAGGTAAGACAGTAAGTCTGCTCATAGATAATGCATTTATGAACTACACATCCTGCCCAAAGCGGGAGTTAAAAAAAATACTTTTTTAGTCGCTAACGTACAGGAGCATGTCTTTAACATAAAAGGTTTAAGAGATATGGCTAAATCAATTTCATCCCATTGCCATTTAATGTTTAAGGAATTTAGAGGTGACATTATACAAAACCTTTGAACCTGCACCTGAGTGCTGCCATAAGTGGACACAGGAAACTATTTATTTCACCTTAGTGTGGTCAGGTGGATAACATGAGGGAGGCTACTTGCATGAACTACACCTCTTCTCCATAATGAATATGGGAGGCCACTTCTGCTTCTCCTTATCATTCTATAAATAAAGGATCACCAGTACACTCCAATCTACAACTGGCAAGCCCAGTGACAGTACACTTCATGTGCTTCAAGAGGCATCGTGCTCTGTGAATAACTCATTCCAACTTTTTTGCAGCCTCTGAAATGTCTTTTTACGGAGATCCTTTTTAAACATCTAGAGCACTTGCAATGGATTTTAAAGAGCTGGGAGGTGATGATAACCCCGACGGAGATACTGATGGAGAAGCTGAGGATTTGAACAATGTGAAAGCACTTACCGAAAAACTAAAGTTACAAACCCGCAGACCATCATACTTTGAATGGCAGGAGCGCTTGCAGAGCCAACCATGGAAGGAGAACCCGAATGGTTCAAAAAATGGCCAAGAGACTGCAGAGAAATATGTGCTCTTGCCTGAAATTATTCGGGATGAGAACTCAGATCTAACCATCCGCAACATCTGTGGCTTCGATACCATTAATGACGCGTTGGAATTTCTTAGGAAAGAGTTGGTGAGCACACATTTTTTTGAATGCCAAAATTTTCTCTAACTCTGACACGGTTATTTGTACATGGACATGTTAGAAATTAATTAGGCTACACTATCTCTGCATTTCCTAGATATGTAGAATACAACGAAAATATTATAGTACATATGAATAAGCAGTGGTGTGAAGTACTTAAGTAAAAATACTTTAAAGTACTACTTAAGTTGTTTTTGGGGGTATCTGTACTTTACTTTACTATTTATATTTTTGACAACTTTTACTTTTACTCCCCTACATTCCTAAAGAAAATAATGTACTTTTTACTCCATAAATCTCCCCTGACACCTAAAAGTACTTATTACATTTAGAATGCTCAACCAGGACAAAATTAGGACACTCTTATCAATATAACACTTTGTTATCCCTACTGCTGTCACGGTGTGACTAGGGTGGGCATTCTATGTTCCTTTTTCTATGTTTTGTATTTCTTTGTTTTTGGCCGGGTATGGTTCTCAATCAGGGACAGCTGTCTATCGTTGCCTCTGATTGAGAACCATACTTAGGTAGGTCTTGCCCACATGGGTTTTGTGGGTAGTTGTTTTCTGTTTTGTGTCTGCACCAGATAGAACTGTTTTGGTTTAATTTAGTTCTCTTGTTGTTTTTGTCATTCAGTGTTCTGTTCTATTAAATAATCATGAACATTTACCACGCTGCACTTTGGTCCTCACCTTCTTCCACCAACAGCAGTTACAACTGCCTCTGATCTGGTGGACTCACTAAACACAAATACTGTGGTTGTAAATGATGTCTGAATGTTGGTGTGCCCATGGCTGTCCGTAATTAAAAAGTTATAGTAAAATCGTGCCTCCTGGTTTGCTTAAAATAAGGAATTGGGTGTATAGCACTTACTTTAACTTTGTACTTTTACTTAAGTATTACGATTGAATACTTTTTATACCACTGTACTTAAGTACAAAAAAACAGATACTTTTAGACTTTTACTCAAGTATGACATTTGAGTACATTTTCCACCAGTGTGAATAAGACGCAGTGCAACTATTTGGCAAACGTAACTACCAGGTAGTTACACTGGTTTGGCTTCCTCATGACGCACATGTGCCAGAGCGTAGAGTCTCTGTGCCAGATGCCACTGTTGTGTGACGGAGAGATTTATGGGAAATAATCGTGCTTTCACTGTTTAATTTTGCTTGAATGCTTGTCTGACTAGAGCATGACTTTGTGCTATCTTTGCATCCAAAATAATGCAAACATGCTTAAACAATAGGGACCTTGTTAATTTCAGAGCTGAAAAATCCCCAAATAGAAAGGCAAAGTATTTTTTCACATAGATCTTGTGTCAGTATCATTACACATCAATAGCACCCACTAAATGCAAAAACCTAATTCTGGGGTCCGATTGCTAGAATTTTATATTTGATGACTGATTTCTCCCCATTCTCTCTCATCTCTCTCCTTTCCGCCTGCCATCCTCAGAGGGAGATGCGGTTCCAGGACAACCGTCTGGCTCGGCAGCTGATCCGCCTGCGTGTGGAGATCCACCGGCTGAAGGTGGAGCAGGTGTGTCACCGCCACAAGGAGATGCTGGACGACGCCACCTACGAGCTGAAGGAGTGTGGTGAGGAGTCTGACCTGCTCTGTGACATCCCCATGAAGGCTGCCTTCGCCCTCTCCACCCCCCTCAAACACCTTGGCCTCACCAAGATGAACATCAACTTCCGACGCTTCTCCCTCTGTTAAAACATATTCCACCCTGTGAGGATGGATTTGCTGAATTAACACCTCTGTCTAATCTACGCAGGGTAATCAGGGGTGTTTCACTGCAAAGGTTTCTGTTATGACACGAGAGGGAAGACGAATGGCTGGAAGAGTGTGCAGACAGTAATTAGCCAAGTGGGAGGAAATGGAAATGACTCCTTTGATTTGTGCCCCAGCCCTGACTTGAGAGAGATAGATACAGGCCTCCATAGTAAAGCCCTGTAAGGGCAAAACACAAACCCATCCCATAGCAGCACCTTTCTACTGTACCTCAGGGAAGGTGCTGACAGATAGGACAGAGTAGACAGGGAAGATAGTGATGAGGTGTGGTTCTGGGATGGAGCTGGTGCGAGTCTGGATCGCCATGGTGTCAGATATATTGCACTGTACAAAAGCAATAGTTAAGATGACCCTCTGATAGAATGAAAAAGACTGCCATGATGGTGAACACAACTGTAACTAGAGATGTCTCTTGAGAGTTGCAAAGGGGAATTGTCTTTCTTCAGATTAAGAAAAATCTATCACAGCACTAACACACACTAACTTGAGTTCCATACTGTAACCCCAGCCCAGGAGCAAGTATATATAAGACACTAGTCACATCATTAGGGACATGTTCCCAAACTCTGTTGAAGGCCTCCCACCTCTGTGTTGGCAGAGTCCCAGACAGCAGTCCATAGGAAGCTGGAGGTCACATTCCAGCATTCTTTAACCTCTTTAGGGACCAAAAATAACAAGGACCTCCATGGGGTCATGGCTTCAGTGATATGACATAATTGAAGGCTATGTCCTATGTACTCCATGCATTTTATTTTCCATTAGATGAAGACAGATCACAGTCCAATCTGACAATGTTGTGTCAGATTATCAGGGTTGAGTTTAGATGTGTTTAAAGATATTGTTCTCAGGAAGAGAGATAAGAGGAGAAACTGAAAGTATCTTGGGGAAATTAAGAGGGAGTTCATTTTGAACAGGATTTGGTGGGTTTTTATCGATGTTTGCTGAATATTACCCAACAAAGTTTAAAACTTTGTTACAAAGTTGTAATACATCAAAATGTAGATTTGTAAGTGCCTTATGTACAGAGTTTTCACCTATATAATGCAGGAATATGTTATGTTATCATTTAATCTATGAGGGAATTATAAATGATTGGAGACAGAGCTGTTCTTTCAAGATGCTTGTTAAAAGTTTTTGTGTTTGCTATAAACTCACATGTAAAAAGGCAACAAACTTGAAATTGAAAATCATGTTTTTTTTATTTGTCTGTCAGTCTGTCTATCCAATAGAGAACTGGTTGAATGACCTCTGTCATTATCTGTGACCTCAATGAGTGCTCATTTAGCTGTAACCTTTCACATCCTGAAATTCCATTAATGCACAGTTTCATCTTTCAACTGCATCAGGCATTCATCTTTTTTAAATGATGTGGTATAGGCTTAATTGATCAGAAAACTCCTTAAAGGTCCAATGCAGCCATTTTTTTAAATCTCAATATCAAATCATTTTTGGTTAACAATTAAGTAACAATTGGTAGAGCCCCACCAGCCAAACCCTCCCCTAACCTGGACGACGCTGGGCCAATTGTGCGCCATCCTATGAGGCCACTCAGGAAGTCTCGTCAAACAGTTCTTACACCACGAGGGCAGTTGTCATCATTTTCACAATTTCACAGTATTATACCAACCTCATAGTGTGAAAAAATAACTAAAACACAGAAAATTCACATTTTTGACTGCACTGGGCCTTTAAGGGGTACAAGCATAAATTGATGAGTTCATAACCATGTCAAGTTGTTATCAATTAGTGTACAAAATGGGTACATATACAAGCTGTGTGAAGTAGACGTGATATACTAGTTTATGAGATGACCTCATGTATGACGTGAGAGAAAGGGAGAAAGAGAGAGAACCAGGCCAATTGGAACCATTGTAATGAATGACAGGATAAATACAGGGTACACAGGGTCTCAGGTAGTACCTTAAGGCCTGGTCCTTCATTGGATATCCTCATGTCATTTCCTGTGTAATGTGGCTTCTATTTCTAGTGTCTCTCACCTATGCTGTTTCCATTTTTTCATAAAGACCAACTGCCCTGCAGTTAAGATGGTTTTCTCTGTCCTCACTCCCCTCATATGCACTGTTAATCAACTAATAAACTGATAGCCCTAAGTACGTTATATCTTGACTGTTTCAGCATTTTCTTTTATCCTCCAGACTAGACTTACACAAGTTCATTTCCTTTGTCTGCAATCAAATACATGCAGCTTTAACTCCCTCAAGTAAATATAGTGACACTGTATTGTGTGTCTGTAGGGAAGACAAATGTCATTTCTGTCTATGTCTGTAGATTAGTTACGATACATAGAATAGTCTCACAGTGCAGCTTGTGAAATATTGTAGTGTTTACTGACTTTATTGTCCCCTTAGGGAAAATATGTTGGTGGCATTATCTACACGTGGTGGTTGTGTGCAATAAAATGCAAACACCACACAACTCAATGTAAAGTTTAACATTGCAAACTGCAGGCCAGCCCACTGGTCTTACTGACAAATAATACATAAGACTATGTAATATTACTATTTTAACCAGGCATTCAAAAATGATACATACCGTACATTTTCAGTAAAACAAAGATAGGGTGACAGTAGCTTACTACCCCTATGATTTAATGGAGCAGATCAGGAAGCTTACGGGAAACAAACAGCATAGCACAAAGCATTGTTTAGTTTTGAGAATAGCGGTAAGCTCATCCACTCATCAGCAGCCAGATAACACATGTATCATAGAGAAAAGCACTGAAGTGACAGGGTTGGAAAATGGGTTTTACTGCACCTAGATAGTTATCACAATGAGCCTGCGCAAGAGACGTGATTTCAAACCCACGTTACGAATAAGTGATAATAATCTGTAGTAGAAAAAAGAAGAGGAATCCCCCTGACTTAGACAGATGCTAATTGCTGAATAGTTTTTTCATTTTCTGTCAATAGTTTTCACTCATTGTAGCTGTGAATGTCATGAGATTCCACATAATCACTTCACCAAGGTGAGGGCCTTACAATAGATTATGTTCTGAGCCTGCAGAATTGTATTTATATGGGGATAGTTGAGACATAAAGACAGAAATGTGTGGCATGTGCTTCTCCTAAAGAGGTAGTAAGGGTTAATCAGTTCACTTAAAATGCACTTCAAAAGAAATTCATTAAAACCTTAGACTACCTGCAGGTATTGGATTATGTTTATGACACCAACATTACTTATCTGATTAGACGTTTACACTGAATTAGCCTTTTTGCAGACCAGGCTTCCTGAAAACGGGAAGCCTGGTGAAGATCATTTTGCTACTTCTTCTTCTTCTTTGGAGTTTAATGGAGGTTGTCATCCAATATGTTGCATTACCTCCCCAAACTGGACTATAATATAAATCCATTATACTTTGTGATACAAAATGGGGGAAAAGGAAAACACCCTTCCAACTAACCCTACACTCAATTAAAAACCCACTACCCCATTCCACTACTTTGATCTTATCTACTCCTGCACCATGCCAACGGCCTGGGAGGATGGGACACCACCACAAAACACACACTGTAGCTTCTCTGAAGTCAAATCTTATACACCCAAATACTTCTCTGCAGATGCCACCACATCTATTTTCTGTGATTTACGTTCCATTTATGTGGTATAGTGGATAACCATTGCTATGAACGTTAAGAAGCCAACCTTACTGAAGCATATATCACTCGTTGACCTCTCCCTCTGTGCTGACACAGATCTACTACTCACATATATCACTCGTTGACCTCTCCCTCTGTGCTGACACAGATCTACTACTCACAGGGATCCTCTCAGGATTCCTCCCCCTTGACCCATCTTCCTCTACTTTCTTCACTGCCACAGCATACGGCACTTTCTTCACAACTCTGACTCTAGCCACCTCAACCTGCCTCTCTCACACCGGACACTTCTGATCCCCAGCAACATGGGCACCCCTACAGATGACACACACATAGGAGGGTTACAATGGGAGGGTTACAATCCTGGGAGGGTTACAATCCTCTACCCCATGCCCTGCTGCACCCTTCCCACATCTTGGAATCTCCCTCCTACAAACTGCTGCGACATGACCATAAACGTTGCACCTGAAAAAGTGCAGTGGATTCTGCAAAAAGCTCAAACAGGATAACTGATATCAGAATAACTGTTAGTGTGGTGAAACAGAGGAGTCACTGTCAGTCCTTTTTGAGTTTTGAATCAGTCTTACCCGACAAAGTCATGTTAGGATTCAAAACTCAAAAAGGACTGACAGTGACTCCTCTGTTTCACCACACTCACCACCGGGTCTGCGTCACACCAAACAGTGGGCATCACAAACTCCAGGAATCTTCAACTTCAATTACTCCACCTCCACACTTAACTATACCGCAGAAATCACTCCTTTCAATGGTGCCCTGTTCCTAAGAGTAAAGCAGATAACAGATCTTGACCCAAGTTCTGTGACATGGAGCGCCTGCTCCCTCTGGTCAGAAGAAAAACAAACAAATATCACAAGTCCACTACAGGTTACCTTCACTGATTCAAGTACACACAACTCCTTTCCCACCCACCATGAAGCCACAAATGGATCCACCAAAAGGCAAGGATCCACTTTCTCCAAAAATGTCACTACTACTGGACCAGATTCTTCTTTATCATGTCCATTGCTGCCAGGCTCAGGCTCTGAGCTCTTCACCACACCTTTCACCTCACTTAACTCGCCCTCATTCACTTCCATTTCCCCTACAAAAATAGGTCGGGTGCAGGGTTTACTCTGTTTTGCACTTGACACCAATCTTCTTCGATACCACATCTCCATTTTTATTGCCCTCTTCCTGAAATTCAAAGCCTCATTCTGTTAGACCTCTTCTTCCTCTTTTTTACCCTCCATTCCTTCTCAGAAATCGACCTTTCTGTGTCCGTGTCCCAATATTCCTCTTCATTGTGGACAAACTCTTTATTGATGGACAGCTATTCCGAGACAGCTCCATTACACCGTGGCTGTACTAAATTCTACAGGGACTTCAGGTTACAAAAAAAAGAAGGTATGGGAACTGTAAAAAATATCTGAATATTATAAAATGGATATGAACACACACGTACTCAATTACATGCTTGCTTACACATACGGACTTATACATACACACACTGTCACGTTCTGACCTTAGTTCCTTTTTTTACGTCTTTGTGTTAGTTTGGTCAGGGCGTGAGTTGGGGTGGGTAGTCTATGTGCTTTTTTCTATGTTGTATTTCTGTGTTTGGCCTGGTATGGTTCTCAATCAGAGGCAGCTGTCGATCATTGTCTCTGATTGAGAATCATACTTAGGTAGCCTGTTTTCCCCATTTTGGTTGTGGGTGATTATTTTCCATGCGCTGGGAGGGTGCAGTGCGTCCTATGCCTGCGCTCTGCCCGTGCCGGGCGAATGTGGGCATTGAGCCTAAGGGAGAGGTGCGAGTAGTATGCACCATATCTCCAGTGCTCACCCACAGCTCAGTTCAACCTGTGCCTGCACTCTGGAAGGTCCGGGCTAAAGTTGTCATCCAGCCTGGAGGAGTGGTGCCAAGGCTGCGCACCAGAGCTTCAGTGCTCTCCCACAGCCCGGTCCATCCGGTGCCTCCTCCACACACCAGACCTCCTGTAGGTCTCCCCAGCCTGGTGGGTCCTGTGGCAGCCCCACGCACCAGGCTGTCTCTCCGTCTCCTCCCTCCAGGTTCTCTCTCCAGGCCAGAGCCGCCCGTCAGTCCGGAGCTGCCAGAGCCGTCCGTCTGTCCTGATCTCCCAGATCCGCCCGTCTGTCAGGAGCTGCCAGAGCCGCCGTCAGTCAGGAGCTGCCGGAGCCGCCCTTCACTACGGTGCTGCCAGAGTCTCATGCCTGGCGTCTCCCGTCTATTCGGGCCCGCTGTTAGGGTTCCCAGTACGAGGTCGGCGGAGAGGGTCGCCGCTCCAAAGGCGCCACTTAAGTGGGCCAAGACTATGGTGGAGTGGGGTCCACCTCCCGCGCCAGAGCCGCCACCGCGGACAGACTCCCACCCAGACCCTCCCCTATAGGTTCAGGTTTTGCGGCCGGAGTCCACACCTTTTGGGGGGGGGGGGGGGGGGTACTGTCACGTTCTGGCCTTAGTTCCGTTTTTATGTCTTTGTGTTAGTTTGGTCAGGGCGTGAGTTGGGGTGGGTAGTCTATGTTCTTTTTTCTATATTGTATTTCTGTGTTTGGCCTGGTATGGTTCTCAATCAGAGGCAGCTGTCGATCGTTGTCTCTGATTGAGAATCATACTTAGATAGCCTGTTTTCCCCATGTTGGTTGTGGGTGATTATTTTCCGTGTCAGTGTTTGCTCCATACGGGACTGTGTCGGTTTCCATTTATTCTCTTGTTCTTTTGTTTTCTGTGTTCAGTTATATTTCATTAAAATTATATTATGGACACTTACCATGCCGCGCATTGGTCCGATCCTTCCTACTCCTCCTCAGAAGAGGAAGACGAAAACCGTTACACACACACACCTGATCTGGCTCTCTTCTCTCACACTCTCTTTTCTCTTCTCTTCTCTCCCTCTATTGTCGAGAACTGTTTTATAATTTAATGTGATTATTGTTTGTCTATCTTCTTTATGTATTTGTCTACAAGTTTATATACGTTTACAACAAGCAAGGGGAAGATATCAGAATAGGGGCATTGGGAATAATAACATTGTACGGAATACATTAGTACTGTAGTGAAGCCGTCTCTAGAGTAATGCAATGTTTCTTTCATGATCATGTGAAACGTCAATTGCTATGGAAATGCTGGGATGTGTTTTTCAATTATGTTAAAGGTAATTATGATGCAACTATGATGGTGATATGATATGGATTACAATTATCATCATGAATATTAAGGCTATATGCACTACATGTTACACACAGAAACTCAACCATGCAAATTGGCAGAGTTATTATTTATTTGGACATCACACATTATAGTCTTACTCTTATACAGACATTGTACACCCTCTCACTATATCACATCCAATATAATACACATCAACCTACTCATTTGCTACACACATAATATCTTGTCTCAATTTTCTAACATCTGTGGCATTGACAGGCAAACAGGCAAGGGAATGAAACAAATATTGCTAGAACCTATTTCTTGAATTCTAAATATCAGACATTTGAAAGCTCTAGTTTTGACCTTCATAGTTCCTCTGATGGCAGTAACTTTACAAACACTAATAATGGTCCATTTAGACTGAGAATTGTATCTAGTTATGGTAAGGGGTGAAATAAGTATAGCCAGTTATAATTGTAACGGTTTAGCAGATCATAAAAAAAGAAGATCAACCTTTTTTTTATTTTACTAGGCAAGTCAGTTAAGAACAAATTCTTATTTTCAAATGATGGCCTAGGAACAGTGGGTTGTTCAGGGGCAGAACGACAGATTTGTACCTTGTCAGCTCGGGGATTTAAACTTGCAACCTTTCGGTTACTAGTCCAACACTCTAACCACTAGGCTACACTGTACATGGCTTATTAGAAATGGAATATAACATATACTGTTTACAGGAAACTCACTCTACATCCTTAGATGAAGTTGCGTAGAAAAGGGAATGGGGTGGTGAAACGATTTTCTGTGGACGAAGGAACTCAAATGGTGTGATGATATTAATTAACAAATATTTTTATCTGAATTTTTTAATTAGTCAGGAATGATTCGCAAGGAAGGTGGATCCTTTTAAATATGAAAGTGGATGAAAAAGAGATTTGGCTCATTAATCTATATGGTCCAAATCAGGATGATCCACACTTCTTCGAAAACATTTAAACCAATTTGTTGAACTTACAGATTATAGTAGAAGACTATAACACAGTGTTAAGTACCTCAATGGACCGTAAAGATAATCACTCTACCAACTATCATTACCGTGCCCTTAAGGAAATCACATTAAGGAAATCCACATTAGAAATAGTGGATATTCAGAGACTAAAAAACCCTGACCTAGTGAGATATACTTAATCAAGCTAGTCGTCTTGACTACTTTCTTGTCTATTTCTCTCTTGCATCAAAGCTTTAAAAAGTTTTAATAGGAGACAGAATGCGATCAGATCATCATCTAATTGGCATTCACATTGATTTTCCACATGGACAGGGATTTTTGGAAATTTAATCAAAGTTTACTGGAGGACAACTTACTTTTAACTAAGACAAAATAATTTATAACTGAATATTTCCAGTAAAATAAAGGTTCAGAAAATTCCCTTATTGTTTGGGATAAATGTACCTTCAGGGGTCATTCAATTCAATATTCATCAATAATAAAAAAGCAGTTTATGGCTAAAGAGGCAAGACTAACAAGGGAAATCAATGAACTAATAGTATAGGTAGATAGCAATAAAAACGATACTACAGAGATACAAAATAAGTTAGAGGGAAAACAAAAAGAACTTGTGGAACTAGTTAAAGAACAATCTAATGTAATCTATTACAAAAATAAAGTAAACTGGATGGAATATGGAGAAAAATGCACAAAATTCTTCCTGAATCTCCAATACAGGAATGCTAACAAAAATAATTTGCAGAAACTCGTTACTGAAGACAGAGTCATCTATGATTCTCTGAATGATATTTTAAAAGAGCAAGCTAATTATTTTAGGCAGATATTCTCTTTTCTGTCTCATCCTTTCCCACTGAATGAAGATTATGGTAAGGAATTATATTCAAATAATATGAAAATTAGAAAATTAACAAATGTACAGAAAAATCAGTGCGAAGACCAAATTACAGAGGAAGAACTTTTTGAGGCTATTAAATACTTTCAGTTTGGAAAACTCCAGGGCTTAATAGCATAACGGTAGAGGTATATCAAGTATTATTTGATATACTAAAAGCTCCATTGTTAGATTGTTTTAACTACTCCTATAGAAATGGTAGTCTGTCAGGTACTCAGCAGGAATGTCTGATTTCTCTATTATTAAAACAAGACCCAGATGGCAAATATAAAGACCCAGTCTATCTAAAAAACTGGAGGCCCCTTACACTTCAATGTTGTAATGCAAAAATCCGAGCAAAATGCATAGCAATCAGAAATAAAAGGGTTTTACCAGGTATTGTTCATCCTGACCAGACAGGCTTTTTACATGGACGATACATTGGAGATAATATATGACAACTACTAGAAATAATAGAACATCATGAAACATATAAGAAGCCAGGAATGGTATTTATAGCTGATTTTTAAAAGGCATTTGATGAAGTAAGACTGGATTTTATTTATAAATGCCTGGATTTTTTCAATTTCGGTAATTCTCTTATAAAACGGGTAAAAATAATGTTTAGCAACCCCAGGTGTAAAATAGTAAATAACGGCTACTTCTCAGAGAGTTTTGAATTGTCAAGAGGAGTTAAACAAGGGTGTCCGCTGTCACCATATCTATTCGTAATGGCCATTGGAATGCTAGCTATTAAAATCAGATCCAATAACAACATTAGAGGATTAGAAATCCAAGGCTTAAAAACAAAGGTGTCCATGTATGCTGATGACTCAAGTTTTATATTAAGTCCGTAAACTAGATCCCTGCAATGTCTTATTGAAGATCTAGATAACTTTTCTGTACTCTCTGGACTAAAACTTAATTATGATAAGTGTACAATATTACGTATTGGATCCTTAAAAATACAACTTTTACATTAACCTGCAGTTTACCTATAAAATAGGCTGACGGTGAAGTGGACATACTTGGTATTCATATCACAAAAGATATAAGCTCTCCACAATGAATTTCAATAGAAAACTGCAAGATCCTGCAACCATGGAGAGGTAAACACCTGTCTATTTATGGAAAAATTGCCCTGATTTAACTCCTTAGTCATATCTCAGTTTACTCACTTACTTACGGTGCTGCCTACTCCTGATGATTCATTTTTCAAATCATATGAGCAAAAAATATTTAGCTTGATCTGGGATGCTAAACCAGACAAAATAAAATGTGCCTATCTATATAATGAAAATGAATTGGGTGGGTTGAGATTATTAAATATGAAAGCACTAAACCTCTCTTAAAAGCTTCACTCATTCAAAAGTTTTATTTGAACCCTAAATTGTTCTCAAGTAGATTACTAAAAAAAGCTTAAGGTTTAAAATGGCCTTTTTGCCTTTGTGCAGATTGCAATGTCTCATTTTCGATTAATTGAAAATTATACTTTTTTCAAGGTATCCTTCTTTTTCAAACAAGCATTGCAGAGCTGGCCACAATTTCAATTTCATCCACCTGAAAAGATAGAACAAATATTACAACAAATAATATGGCTGATCTCAAATGTGCTGGTTGATAAAATACTTGTATTTATGGGAAAGATGTTTGAAAAGGGTATTTTGTTATTCAATGATATTGTAAATTGGAATGGTAGAGTTATGTCCTTCATGGAGTTATCAGAATTGTACGGGAAGGTCTGCTCACTCCAAGAGTACAACCAAATGATTACAGCATTACCCCAAAAATGGAGGTAGGTGGCAGCGGGAGAAGGTAGGGAACTGGTCTGTCTGCCCAATATTAAGGATCAAAACTGGCGGAGGAATAAAAATAGCATAAACAGGAAAGTATACCAGTTTCATTTTAGGACCATTATGTTGACAACTGTGCCATACAGATTGCAAAAATAGTTGGGAAGAGATTTTTGATGTACCGATTCCATGGTACAGGGTGTATGAGTTGATATATAAAACAACGCAAGATTCAAGACTTTGTGCTTTTCAGCTAAAATTATTATATAGAATTCTTGCCACCAACAAAATGGTGAATATTTGGAGCATAAAATCATCGAAGATCTGCAGATTTTGTTGTGAGGATACAGAATCAATACATTTATTTTGGTATTGCCCTCAGGTAGCCTTTTTCTGGTCTCAGGTTCAGGAATGGCTGAAAATGCATAGCATTGAACTAAAATTGACCCTAGAAATAGTACTGTTAGGAGATCTGGAGATACTGGGTCAGTCAATTACTAATATACTAATACTCTTAGTAAAAGTATTTATCTTCATCTCGCAATCTGTGGATTCTATTCGATTAGATAGATTGAAATTGTACGTTAAACATCACAGCATAGTTGAAAGATATGTGTTGCGTAGAAACCCGAAGTGGGTGGCCAGCAGATAGATGGGATGGGCTGAGGGAAGCTGAGGGTTGGGATGTGGAATTGGAGACAAGTGGGAGTGGAGTTGCTGTGTGAGAGATAGAATGAAAAGATAGAAGTTACAAAAAATAAATACAAAAAGTCTGAATAAAATATAATAAAAAGTACATTTGAGTGACACTAAGTGGCAGTGTTTTCACAACGAATGCCAGTTTGCCTGAGGCTGATGCCGTGCAGGTGTTTGTACACATGTATATACACACACTCTCATTCAAATAAACACATACAAAAACACACACGTACATGTAATAGTGCCAGACATGCACACAAACATATACAGTTGGCATTGCTGTTATGATTTTAGTTGTCCTTGACGTCCTTTGTTTTAAATGTATTATTTATTTATTTATTGGCCTCCCTGACCAGCCCTGACCCTAACGGTCGGCTATCTAAGGAGTGCACGGGGAAGGGTGGGTCTATCGGCACCAACGGAATCCCCAACCTACGGGCGAGTCCACGATCCATAAAACTCCAAGCTGTGCCTGAATCGACTAGTGCCTTATGCTGGAGAGAGGGAAAAAACACAGGGAAAAAATAAATAAAAACATGTGACCAACAGGGTGCTCTGGGTGAGTTTGGTGCCTACTCACCTGGGGTGGCCGAGAAGTGTTCCGCCTGCCATCTCGACTCCCAGACGGATTCCTCCAGCACCGGTCCGAAGTGTGTCCTCTCCGCCCGCAGTAGGTACAGGAGGAGCCTCCTCCTCCGGTCCTCCTCGATGCAGCTCCTCCCAACTCCATCGGAGTTGGAGCAGGAGGGCTGGGAGGTGGAACTGACAGGACCCCTTCTGAACGCCCGCGGGCTGCTAGCAGGTTGTCCAGCCGGATCGACAAGTCTATGAGCTCGTCGAGGGAGAGTGTGGTGTCCCGATAAGTTAGCTCCCTGCGGACATCCTCTCGGAGGCTGCACCGGTAGTGGTCCATCAGGGCCCTGTCATTCCACCCCGCACCAGCAGCCAAGGTCCGGAACTCCAAGGCAAAGTCTTGCGTACTCCTCGTATCCTGTCTGAGGTAAAACAGTCGCTCACCCGCCGCTCGGCCCTCAGGAGGGTGGTCGAACACGGCCCGAAAATGGCGGGTGAACTCCGGGAAGTGGTCCCGAGCAGAGTCTGGGCCGTTCCACACAGCGTTGGCCCATTCCAGGGCTCTACCCGTCAAGCAGGAGACGAGGAGGCTCACACTCTCTTCACCTGAGGGAGTCGGACGAATGGTAGCCAGGTAGAGCTCAAGCTGGAGCAAAAAAAACCTGGCACCCAGCCGCCGCTCCATCCTACTCCCTCGGGGGCGCGAGACGCAACACACTGGGAACGGACGCCACCGGAGGAGGAGTGGGTTGCGTCGTCTGTGGGGGAGCTGGGGTGGATGTCTGGAGACCAATCCTCTCCCATCGCTGCATCCTCTCCATCATCAGGTCCATCGCCGAACCGCTCCGATGGAGGACGGCTGTGTGATGGAGGACGTGCTCCTCCATCGATGGAAGAGGGGTGGTCGCTGCTCCTGCTGACTCCATGGTGGGTGCGGGCTTCTGTAACGGCTTCTAGAAGTAGTGGGTGGAGGAGTCAGGCGCAGAGAGCAGGGTAGTTCAAAGATGTGGATCTTTTATTTCCAAAAACAGAGTGACGGTCAAGCCACACACACACAAGGGAGCATAAAGACCCAGTCCAACAAACAGGACGAAACTGTTAGGAAAAATGGAATCCACATAATATTCACACACCATAAACAGAAAAACAAACCCGCACAAAAGCCAGCGGGCCTACCGGGTTTAAATAGCCCAAAACAAAACCCAAACAAGAAACAGGTGAACTAATCAGACAAAACTAAATGAAACAGAAAATGGAATAGGTGGCAGCTAGACGACCGCCGAGCGCCCCCCGAACAGGAAGAGGCACTATCGTCGGCGAGATTCGTGACACCGCCAACATTTTAAGAGCATGAGAAGTGGCCTGTCACGAGAATTTTTATCCCAATGGTTGAACTCAAATGCAAACACAGTCATTTACAACCCCCCCCCCCCCCCCACACACACACACACACACACACATCACTTTTCTACCAGCCTTGGTAGTTTTTTGCCGTTCCTCTCCTTCCTAGATTAGAGAGGTCTTGGAAGGGTCCTTTTTCCTGTTGTCAGCTTTTTCAGAGCCATAACCAGGTCATGTGTAGTCTACCAGCCTGTTTTCTCAACCATACATTTCTCCCTCTTAACTTGTCCCACACATACATTATTGGATTGTAGACTTATGATTCTAATACATTTCACATAGTCTTATAATTCTAATACATTTCACACCGTTAAATACGTTTCAGGGTGGAATTCTTTAGTAATGACTTTAAACATGTAAATTCCCTTATCATGGCCACATACAGAAAAACAACCCCCAAACTCAACTCTGTTCTACTCCCTTTGTGCCGGAAAAACCTTCAGCTCTTTCTTGGTATACTGCTCAACCTCAGCTCAACACCAGATCTCCAAATGCAGAATCCCTGCATATTAATCCTGGGGAAGTTCCATGGCAGAAATCAGCTGAAGTGGGGTCGGAACCCGGTGTAAATCAGTGACGCCTCACAACACGTCAAACCAATCTCATGCCTTGCTTGACTTTTTCCACATTTTGTTAAGTTACAACCTTATTCTAATATTGATTAAATAAATAAAAATCCTCAGCAATCTACACACAATACCCCATAATTACAAATCGAAAACAGGTTTTTAGAAAATAAAATAATGGAAATACCTTATTTACGTAGGTATTCAGTCGCTATGAGACTCGAAATTGAGCTCAAGTGCATCCTGTTTCTATTGATCATTCTTGAGATGTTTCTACAACTTGATTGGAGTCCACCTGTGGTAAATTCAATTGATTGGACATGATTTGGAAAGGCACACACCTGTCTATATAAGGTCCCACAGTTGACAGTGCATGTCAGAGCAAAAACCAAGCCAAGAGGTTGAAGGAATTGTCCGTAGAGCTCTGAGACAGGATTGTGTCCAGGCACAGATCTGGGGAAGGGTACAAAAACATTTCTGCAGCATTGAAGGTCCCCAAGAACACAGTGGACTCCATCATTCTTAAATGGAAGAAGTTTTGGAACAAATAAGACTCTTGGTCAGGGAGGTGACCAAGAACCCGATAGTCACTCTGACAGAGCTCTAGAATTCCTCTGTGGAGATGGGAGAAACTTCTAAAAGGACAACCATCTCTGCAGCACTCCACCAATCAGGCCTTTATGGCAGAGTGGCCAGACGGAAGCCACTCCTCAGTAAAAGGAACATGACAGCCCGCTTAGAGTTTGCCTAAAGGCACCTAAAGACTCAGACCATGAGAATCAAGATTCTCTGGTCTGATGAAACCAAGATTGAACTCTTTGGACTGAATCCCAAGTGTCACGTCTGGTGGAAACGTGACCCCATCCCTACATTGAAGCATGGTGATGGCAGCATCATGCTGTGGGGAAGTTTTTCAGCGACAGGGACTGAGAGAGTCGTCAGGATCGAGAGAAAGATGAATGGAGCAAAGTACAGAGAGATCCTTGATGAAAACCTTCTCCAGAGCACTCAGGACCTCAGACTGGGGTGAAGGTTTACCTTCCAATCCAACCTGACAGAGCTTGAGAGGATCTACAGAGAAGAATAGGAGAAACTCCCCATATACAGGTGTGCCAAGCTTGTAGCATCATACCCGAGAAGTCTCAAGGCTGAAATCGCTGCCAAAGATGCTTCAACAAAGTACTGAGCAAAGGGTATGAATACTTATGTAAATATGATATTTCATTATTATTTTTGTATATATATATATTTAAAAAAATGTCTAAACAGTTTTTGCTTTGTCATTTTGAGGTATTGCATGTAGTTTGATGAGGGATTTAAAAAAAAATTTTTTTTAAGATAAGGCGTAATCAAAACTGGAAAAAGTCAAGGGGTCTGAATACTTTCCGAATGCACTGTTTATAAACTCCCAGTAATGTATTGGGTAAAACACCAATGTTTCGGCATCACTGTGCCTTTTGCAAAGTAAAACTATAAAACATTGTTTTCTGGATACATAATACGATTTCTGAGACACACTCATGCTTTTTATTAATAGAAAAAGTCTTCAATTAAGTGGTTTAATATGTGAGAATCACATGTGGCAGACACAGTTGCACATATTTCAGTGCACTTCCTGTACATGTTTGGGCTGACTTCTGTACATGCTCTAGAGTCTAAAGTTGCAGCCTGCCACTGCAACAAAGAGCTATGTGGTCCACAGCGTTGACAACGTTCCCTCACAGAGGCACAGAAGTGAGACTAGAGAGAGGAACTGGGGACCAATGACTCATTTGGCAATTGCAACTAAATGTTGATGACACAAATTTTCCCATAATAACGGTCTCATTGCGATACACAGAAGATCTGAATCAAAATGTCTATCGACTGCCTGAGACTCTCATTTACCAAGATCTTACCCAATTCCCAAATGGCGCCGCGGTCTAAGGCACTGCATCTCAATGCTAGCGGAGTCACTACAGACCCTGGTTTGATTCCAGGCTGTATCACAACAAACCGTAATTGGGAGTCCCATAGGGCGGCACACAATTGGCCCAGCGTCATCCGGGTTAGGGGTTGGCCGGGGTAGGCCATCATTGTAAATAAGAATTTGTTCTTAACTGACTTGCCTAGTTAAATAAAGGTAAAATAAATAAATAATTGTGACTGATGGAACATTTACAAATATCTATTATGTACTTTTAAAAATTATATTGGACAAACAAACTTTTTTTTCAACAGTTTTTTATTTTGTTGTTACATGTAAATTATACACACATTTTACATACATGCCACTTTTCTTTTTTACAGTAGTTACATAGCAAGAATAAAGTAATTTGATAACTTGATATACACTACATCTAGATAGATATTACTTATACATCATACATCATATTTTCAGTCATAAATATTATACAGCATTCACAAGTATTCACACACTAGGAGAGAGGTACTGTCTTGACCCATTTACAGAGGAGCCTAATGTTCCCTGTGTAACACACAGCTGCATGGGTAGCACCTGTCAGAGCCACTGCAGAACAACCCTCAACCTTTCAACGACAGGAAGCCCTTTGGGCTGCTATATCTCCATTGAGGTGTGTGTGCACGTGTGTGTATGTGTGTGTCTGTGTCTGTGTGTGTCTGTGTGGGTGTGCGAGTGTACGTTTGGATGGCAATGCATGAGTGAGTGATGAGATCTTCACATATAAAACTCCCTGCCTGAAAAACTCACTCAACATCCTATTGTTTCTTACGTTCTCTCCAAAAGTAGTGTTATATTCTTAGTTGCTGTTTTTGATAGGATTACTAAATCCTAGATATCTAGATATAGATATCATGGATAAAGCTGCTCTGGCTGTAGACCAGTGAAATCGCTGACACCCTGTTGAAGAACACATTGGGGAAGTTTCATGAGGTACGTCTTCAACCTGATGTGCTATATAATGCACTCATCTATATTGGTGTGTTCTCCCATTGAAAGCTTCATTTATCAGGATGATTGTACCACAATGTATAGACTTGTCTTCTACAGTAAATGAGCAGAGTCAGAAATGTTTAGGCTATATTCAATATTGAGAAGATGTTAACTGTACTGAAAAAACAACATTTGGCTTGGCTTAAAAGGTCTTACAAAACAACAGGGGTAAACTGGTCATTTAAGTTAAAACATCTGGTTTGGTGAATGCAATTATTGTGGTTATTATGCTTTAATTACAAGTTGACACACAATTGTTTAGGGTTTTGTTTGTCAGGGAGGGATCTGGTGACCAAGAATGACTTTGTGATATAGTATCCATCTTTATAGCAAATCATTACAGCTATAGAGTATCTAATATGCATATGTAAAATGTGATAATTTCATGAAAGCAACAACATATTTTCAGAGCAGTCTGACAGATCAGTTGATGTACTTATGGAAGGCCATCTTGTCGATGTAATTCATGAATACAGCTCTGTGAAGAGCAATGCAGGTTAGTCATACCACTAGGTAGCCTAAAGAGCAGTGTGTCCAGTCTCCACCTCTGTGTGACCAATGTCCAACGTCCAGTATGACCTTCATCACACCACATAGCATCGCAGAGAGTGGAGGTGAAACAGACAGAATCAAAAACAATGTCTCGACAAATGCAGCACAACATAATGATAATAAAGCCAACAAACCAAAGGCAGCGCACTGTGAGTCACACAAACCAATCTGGCCTTTGGCCTTGAGAGGAGGGCAGCCCATCAGCAGCTGAATATGATTCAAATACGAAACCAAGAGGGGAATCCCTTCAAATGGAACATTTTGACTTTTTCGATTTATTTCTGTAAGAGGCTGCCAGACAGAAGCAGAAGAGATGTCACCCAAAAACAATCCTTCTCGTCCTCCACCATTCTGTCCCTGAGCATCCCAGTGTAGGGGTAGACTATCGCTACCGGGGTCAGGCATTTCCCAACCCGTCAGATTTTCTCACGGATTTGTGCCCTTGGGACAGGCGGCGACTCCAACTAGCCGACTGACCCCGTTACATGAGCCGAACAATGGGTTAGGAGTGTAGAACGGGCCTGAGAGCACAGGGTCATACTGTACTGCTGAGGGGTAGAGCACTCCATCCGCACTGAGAGCATGCCACACATGGTTTACCACCGGATAAATGTGATTTTACATATAATCACATTTTCTATCAAAGAATCCAAACTATAATTAATTCCGAAATGAAGTAAAATAATTATAACACAAAATGTACCTTGTGAAACACTTAGTAATTTGGCGTCTCAACAAAAAAGGTCTCATTAAATTACACTAAAAAAGTATGTGGACATCTGCTCCTCAAACTTCTCATTGCAAATTCATGAGCATTAATATGGAGTTGGTCCCCCCATTGCTGCAATAACAGCCTCCACTCTTCTGGGAAGGCTTTCCAATAGATGTTGGAACATTGCTGCAGGGACTTGCTTCCATTCAACCACAAGAGAATTAGTAAGGTCGGTCACTGATGTTGGGTATTAGGCCTGGCTCGCAGTCAGCGTTCCAATTCACCCCAAAGGTGTTCGATGGGGTTAAGGTCAGAGTTCTGTGCAAGCCATGGAAAGCCATTTCATGAAGCCCCCGACAAACAGTTATTGTGCTGACATTGCTTCCAGAGGCAGTTTGAAACTCGGTAGTGAGTGTTCCACTGAGGACAGAAGTTTTTACGCGCTACGCGCTTCAGCGATCCTGTTCTGTCAGCTTGTTTGGCCTACCACTTCGCGGCTCAGTCATTATTGCTCCTAGATGTTTCCACTTCACAAAAACAGCACTTACAGTTGATTGGGGCAGCTCTAGCCGGGCAGAAATTTGTCAAACTGACTTGTTGGAAAGGTGGCATCCTATGACAGTGCCACGTTGAAAGACACTGAGCTCTTCAGTAAGGCCATTCTACTATGTTTGTCTATGGAGATTTCATGGTTGTGTGCTCGATTTTATAAACCTGTCAGCAACAGGTGTGGCTGAAATAGCCGAATCCACTAATTTGAAGGGGTGTCAACATACTTTTGTATATACAGTATAGTGTATATTATTTGCAAATCTCTTCATTTCATCTGTCACCATCTTAAGTCTATCATATCCCAGCAAACTACACAGTATATGGATCAGTTTTCAGTTCCATCACATTACAGTTCCACATCACATTACTATTGGACAAGGCCTCTATACAGTTCACTGAAGGTGTACATGCCAATGTGTTGTAGTATTTCGATGGGGGATTTTTTTAAATCCTGCTACACTCTGGTTGTTGTGTATTGATGTGAAGCTACACAAAAACAAGAATGTATATTTAATACCTCCTGATCCATTTCACCTTTTGGTCTGGCCAAGATTATTACTTAATTTTTTCATTCTGCTGATTTAGTCATATCAGGACATCCTGAGTTGTTTGTGCAGGGCTGGGGACTTAAGGGATATTAGATTCTTACATGAATGTTAAAATAAAATACATTCTGGGTAAAAAGTTTTTCTTATTAAAGATTTTGTTTATTTGAAATTTTAAGGGATCTGAAATTGAGCAGCTCTTTACTTTTAAGAGGGTAATATAATAAGCTACAGCTATCTAGTTCACTAAGTCTCTTGGGAACCAAGCCTAAGTATGAGGCACTAAGCAACTATATTATTTAACTCAAGTATTCGAAAATTGTTATTATACTTTGTCAATCAATCTCTTCTATTATGTGGTGATGTAAACTGACAGAAACACTTGACTATGTTCCAGGTAAAATGGGATGCAACTATAGTTCAGATTATGATGATGACTGGATAGAGAACCTAGACGAAGTGTGTGACCACTGCAACTGCCCGATTCCCCTCAAGTCAGCTAAATTGGTGAGTGTTTCGACGGCGGCATAGCGTCTGGACGTGGCTGGGTAACTGGAATTAGAATGTGAAAACACACAAACATCTCCAATATGCATTTAATTGAGATATCAATTAATATTACCTATGCAACCATGGTCTACCTGAAAGGGTGTTGTGCATGTCAGTGCTTGGGAATTGACAACTTACATCATTTGGGGGGGAAGTTGGCTTTTGTGTGGGCAATTCATTGGGACTGTAAACATTCACTAAATTCGAAAAAATTTGCCAAAACAATTCCCTTTTTGGCCCAAATACAAAGTGTTATGTTTGGGGCAAATCCAATACAACATGTTACTGAGTACCACTCTCCATATTTTCAAGCATAGTGGTGCATCACATTATGGGTATGCTTGTAATCGTTAAGTACTGGGGAGTTTTTCAGGATAAAAATTAACAGGATGGAGCTAAGCATAGGCAAAATCCTTGAGGAAAACCTGGTTCAGTACGCTTTCTTCCAGACAGGGAGATTAATTCACCTTTCAGCAGGAAAATAACCTAAAACACAAGGCCAAATCTACACTGGAGTTGCTTACCAAGAAGACAGTGAATGTTCCTGAGTGGCCGAGTTACAGTTTTGACTTAAATCTGCTTTAAAATCTTTGACAAAACCTGAAAATGTATGTCTAGCAATGATGAACAACCAATCTGACAGAGCATGAAGAATTTTGAAAAGAATAATGGGCAAATGTTGCACAATCCAGGTATCGAAAGGTCTTGCCCAGATAGACTTACAGCTATAATCACTACTAAAGGTGATTCTAGCATGTATTGACTCAGGGGGTTGAATAAGTATCTAATCAAGATATGTTAGTGTTTTATGTTTTATGAATTCTTTACAAATGTTCACATTTTTCTTCCACTTCAACATTACAGAGTATTTTGTGTAGATTATTGACCAAAACAAAATGTGGGAAAAATCAAGTGGTGTGAATTCTTTCTGAAGGCACTATAGATTACAGATACAGGAGAAGAGAACATGTGAATGCCATTTTGTTGTGGGCCAGTTTGTTGGCACAAAGTAAACATTACGTAAAACCTGTTAAATTTGATTTCATCTTAATCTGGTTAAAATGGAATTGTTTTTTTACCATCAATTAAATTGTAAGTGGAAACCCCCCAGACTTTTCTATTTACTGTTCTCATGCAAATAACAACTTGAACTTCCATATTGTTCATACACTGAATGACAATCTTTGAATTCTCAAGTGGAAACCTAGGTTATTTTACTGATCCTTAACCTGCTTTGCTCTTATCAGTACACAGATCAACTGATCCCATACCCCTCTCATTTCACGCCTCCCTCTTCCCCTCTACCAGGTATGTTCTTATACATGAATATGGGGGTAAATATGTGCCATCTTCTTGTGGGTCAAATCTGATCATTACTGTTTATGTTTTTCTAACCCATGCGTGTTTTGTGTTGTGCAGATAACCTGGTGGTTGCCATATACAGCTATGAACCCAACCACAGTGATGACCTGGGATTTGAGAAGGGAGACAAGCTGAAGATCCTCAATAAGTAAGAATAGTGGAGGATGTGTGATGATGCCATTTACTTTTTAGAGGATGTGGTATATTTGTGTAGTTATGCAAAAGTGCGTAGTTGTTTGAAGGAGCATGACATATTGCCAAGGCTTGGAAAGTATGATATAGTGAGATAGTGTGTGTTAGTTAGAACAGCTATACTTACATGTAAGTGTTGTTGTTTTGTGTGCTGTCTAGGGATGACCCGGAGTGGTTCATGGCAGAGTCGCTCATCACAGGCCAGAAGGGCTTCATCCCATACAACTTTGTGGCCCCCCTGAACTCCATGGAGATGGAGACGTAAGTCAATTCTTAAACTCAAATAATTGTATTTAATTTCACTTTAAGTCACGTAGGAAGAACATACATCCCCCAACAGTGTCTAACTCAACCCTAACACCATCTCCCCATACACAACAGTCAACACCCGTTAAGGGAAAGGGATGTGGTTTTGTTTGAAGTTCTACGCCTGTTTCATGTGTTTCAGATGGTTTTTCAAGAACCTCTCCAGAAATGATGCCATGAGGCTCCTGCTAGCTCCGGGGAACACACAGGGCTCCTTCATGGTCAGAGAGAGTGAGACCACCAAAGGCTCCTTCTCCTTGTCTGTCAGGGAATTTGATCCGAACACAGGAGACACGGTCAAGCACTACCGAATCCGCAACTTGGATACTGGTGGTTTCTACATCACCGCAAAGATATCCTTCAACTCCCTGAAAGAGCTGGTCCAGCATCACTCACGTACGTGCTATGACTCACATCCTGTCTGAACTCCTGGAGCGATGCCTCCAGTCAGAACACAATAATACATCAGCCAAACAATACATATAGCTTTGGTACCAAAAACCTTTACCATACCATCCATAGTGCACATACTCATCTGTTTTAAAATGTGGTGGCATTGTTTGACCTTTGACTGTGCCTGTGTTGTATGTGTCTGCAGGTGAGGCGGATGGCCTGTGCACCCGGTTGATGAAGCCCTGCCAGTCCCGTGTGCCCCAGAAACCCTGGTGGCAGGACGAATGGGAGATCCCCCGAGAGTCCCTCAAGATGGAGCGCAGGCTCGGGGCCGGGCAGTTTGGGGAAGTCTGGATGGGTGAGTAAATGAAATGTTGTACTTTTTACTCCATAAATTTTCCTTGACACCCAAAGGTACTCGTTACATTTTGAATGCTTAGCAGGACATGAATAGTCAAATTCACACACATATCAACAGAACATCCCTGGTCATCCTTACTGCCTCTGATCTGGCAGACTCACTAAACACGTATGCTTTGTTTGTAAATTATGTCTGAATATTGGAGTGTGTCCCTGACTTTCCGTAAATTTCAAAAACAAGAAAGTATATTTTAAACCAAATACTTTTAGACTTTTACTCAAGTAGTATTTTACTGGGTGACTTTTACTTGAGTCCTCTTTTCTTAAGGTATCTTTACTTTTACTCAAGTATGACAGTTGGGTACTTTTTCCACCACTGTTCAGGCTATATTCAACCACAGTGGACATTTTCAGAATACAAATAAGTGTGTTGGTTTACATCGATTCCCTAGATATAAAGCAACCAGTTGCTCAATCTGGCTTTGGGCCTGTCTCTCTCTGTGTCTGCCAGAGCAGCTTTAGTTTAGGCTTTGGTTCTGCATTGTGTGTAATTTCCTAAATACTGCCATGACTGCAGGGCTTGTTTGGGCTGGTATAAGGTCTCTTGGGATTGATGTCAGGTGTCAGTTGGATTACGCAAGAGCCAGTGAGCATTCTAGGTTGAAGATCTAGTCAAAAACCAGTCTGTAGCTAAGTCTCTCTGAAGTTCTTCACATGACTATATTAGTTCATACATGTGTGTCTATATTACAATATTTACTAATGCCCCTCCCATTGTGACCCTAAAATCAAACATTAGACAAAAAACTCCAATGTTTTGATGGTGAGAATATATTTTAATGTAATCTAAACCCTCCACACTACTTTTCCATTGAAGGGGGAGATTTCCCTATCGTCCATCTTCATGTATGTGAACACAATGCTACATTCAAAACAACCCCCTGTATCAGACCTCAAAATAGCCTGCCATGGAACTTTGTATTAACAACTTCCTCCTGCATGCGATCTTGGCAACATAATTGTTTTTCCTTTCCTCATCCGAACAGCAGCAACTGAATACACCCACATCATTGGGGTGATTGTTGTTTCAGATTAAATGTTTATCCATGCATGTCAGATTGGAAAAAACTTCATCACCATTTTTGTTTTAGATAAAATGTAGAGAAGAATGCTTTCAATAACAAAACAAGTTGATTCTCACCATTACAGCATAGGTTATATAACTCAACTAGTTGAGAGTGACCGATAGTGAACTTGCATGTCCTCAACTGACTCAACTGGCCTACACATCGTATACTACACTACTGAATAATAACACTGTAGTGTGATAGTAGTATTACTATATACTGTATATTTATTTACTGTATCACCAATGGCCTTCCTCTATGCTGCAGGTCTGTACAACAACCACAGACAGGTGGCCATTAAGAATCTGAAGGTGGGCACCATGTCCATGGCTGCTTTCCTGGCCGAGGCCAACCTGATGAAGGAGCTGCAGCACCCGCGCCTGGTCCGCCTCTTCGCCGTGGTTACCCAGGAGCCCATCTACATCATCACAGAGTTCATGGAGAACGGTGGGTGTCACTATCTAGGTTTACATTGTTATTAGGCTAATGGTCAATGCTCATCTTTCAGGGTAAGACTAACTCCCTATACAATAGGTAAACTTGATCCTATTCTTTTCAGTTCTGTTCTTCTATTTTGATGAACCTGCGGCACTTGCCTTAACTAAAATAATCAAATCGACCAGCCAGGGCTTCTGATGTCTACACACCAAAGGGAAGTCTGTTCTGACGGGAAAAAAGTGATGTCAAATAGGAGAGTGGTGATTCACCGTCTCATTGTTCAGTGACGGGACCTGTGTCAACCCCCATGGGCGCGTGGCTCCATTCCTGTGTCAGTACACAGACCCCCCCCCCCCCCCCTTCAACCCCCATAATCCCCCAGTCAGACGAGGCCTTTCAGCCACTGTCCAGTGACTACTCTCTTTCTCTCCTCACACAACAAAGAGAGAGGCTGCCTGTAAAAGGGTAGCAAACCCAGACCAACAAAAATGTCATCATGGTTACAGGTGCACTGCACTGCACACAGACTGACACTGAAAACGTAACTTCATAGAATAACAACATATTTTGATACCAATATGTTCTCTCCAGTAGCCTCGGTCTTAACCTCTGACTACTGTTAGTATATCACCTGCATGTTTTCACATTGCCCTCAAAGTGTGTTGTTGCCTTTTTGAAGGCCTTACATTGCGATAGACAATAACAAAGCACATTGGAGGACACTGTTCCTCGTGCATCAACATACATCTTCAGTATGCAAGTGCTCTGAGCTAGTGAATGTCGGGCCTTTGTATAGTCCTCTATAAACTGTCTCTTTGTTTGTGATTCACGTGTTCACAGACACAATTGTTGCCTCTGTTGTCACTAGAAAGGAAGGCTTGATGTTCCCATCCTCTCAATTTGTCCTTTTTTTTATCACTGAAGATAATACAACTGGAAAATTACAGGCGTGGCACCCTTAAAACTTCTTAGGGCTGCAGTCCCGTTAACGGGATGATATGACAACAGCCAGTGAAAGTGCAGGGCGCCAAATTCAAAACAACAGAAATCTCATAATTAAAATTCCTCAAACATACATGTATTTTATACCGTTTTAAAGGTAATCTTGTTGTTAATCCCACCACAGTGTCAAGTTTCCAAATATGCTTTACAGCGAAAGCACCACAAACGATTATGTTAGGTCACCACCAAGCCACAGAAAAACACAGCCATTTTTCCAGCCAAAGAGAGGAGTCACAAAAAGCACAAATAGAGATAAAATGAATCACTAACCTTTGATGATCTTCATCAGATGACACTCATAGGACTTCATGTTACACAATACATGTATGTTTTGTTTGATAAAGTTCATATTTATATTTAAAAAATCTGAGTTTACATTGGCGTGTTACGTTCACTAGTTCCAAAAACATCCAGTGATTTTGCATAGCCACATTGATTCAACAGAAATACTCATCATAAATGTAGATGATAATACAAGTTATACACATGGAATTTTAGATATACCTCTCCTTAATGCAACTGCTGTGTCAGATTTCAATAAAACTTTATCGATTATTGCATGGTTTGCTTTTTCCGTAATGTCCATTATTTATGTCCAAGTAGCTACTTTTGTTAGCGTTAGGTACACATATCCAAACGCTTGTGCATTACTTCGGACAAAAACTTTAAAAAGTTATATTACAGGTCGAAGAAACATTTCAAACTAAGTATAGAATCAATCATTAGGATGTTTTTATCATAAATCTTCAATAAAGTTCTAACCGGAGAATTCCTTTGTGTCTAGAGGAGCAACGGAACGCAAGTCGATATCATGTGGAATGCGCATGACCAGGAAATGGCTCTCTGCCAGTAACCTGACTCATTCAGCTCTTATTCAGTCCCACAACACAGTAGAAGCCTCATTCAAGTTTCTAAAGACAGTTGACATCTAGTGGAAGCCCTAGGAAGTGCAACGTCCTTCATATCCCATTGTGAATTCAATAGAGGCTGAGTTGAAAATCGACCAACCTCAGATTTCTCACTTCCTGTTTGGATTTCTTCTCAGGTTTTTGCCTGTCATATGAGTTCTGTTATACTCACAGACATCATTCAAACAGTTTTAGAAACGTCAGAGTGTTTCCTATCCAATACTAATAATAATATGCATATATTAGCAACTGAGACTGAGGAGCAGGCCGTTTACTCTGGGCACCTTTCATCCAAGCTACTCAATACTGCCCCTGCAGCCATAAGAAGTTTTAACATCCCCTGCAACCTTGGTTATACCGTGACCTTGGCTTATACTGGACCTTGGCTTATACAGCGACCTTGGCGCACTTACATCAAAGTAGTCCTTCTGG
Organism: Oncorhynchus kisutch; assembly: GCF_002021735.2. Classification (NCBI taxonomy): domain Eukaryota; kingdom Metazoa; phylum Chordata; class Actinopteri; order Salmoniformes; family Salmonidae; genus Oncorhynchus; species Oncorhynchus kisutch. Next base: position 37,144,606 of record NC_034180.2, read on the forward strand.
ACTGAAGCACAGAAGCGTGTTGCCTTTCTTTCCTGGAACAGTCATTCTTCTTTTCTTAAGGCATTTCCTGCTGCTAGCCTTGGCTGACTGAGGTCCTGTGGCATCGTTCTGTTTTAATCAAACACAACATAGAGACGGAGGAGCCATGCCCTATCAAATAGAAGCCATGCATCACATCAACTGATGGTGAACGAACTTTCTGGAAATGTTAATTTTCTCATTTAAAAATCTGTCTGATTTTCTGTCTAAATGTAGTTTGAATGGCAGTGTTAAGTGTCATTGAACATAGTTTGAGATAACATTATTTGTATCTTATAATAATTCCACCTACATTATTTTAGGTCTTGCCAATTCATTGATATTAAAATTATTATTACATTCTAAAATATGTGAGAATAACATGGACATTGCCTGACTAAATAGATTGGATGCATGCATGCTGATTTTGTGGCCGACACATAGACACATAATAAACCCATGAATAGCGGTAGAATTCATCTCAACATTTGAATCTCATCATCACTTTTTATAATGACAGTGACCCAAAAACGGGTCATTTTTTTTAATGGATGGATTTGTATTGGTCGCCAAGTTGAAACCAACATTAGGTGTCGTCCTCATAATAACCGCACTTGGTTTTACCGCAACAGAGTCGTGCAACACCCTTTAAATGAAGTGACAGGAAACAAACGAAAGTGACCACATCGCTCACAAAAACGGATAAAAAATGTAATCACGGGTAATTATAAAGGGAGCAGGAGAACTTCTAAATTGTCTATAGAATAATTACAATAACTTTTCAAGCACCAAGTAAGGAAATGTCTGATTTTCAAGGCTTGGCCTATTCCAGTACAAATTCATGTTCAATAGGCTAATTCAAGCCACTTGTATATTGTTTAAAATTGCAGGTGTAACATGGAAAACAAAATGTATTTGTCATGTTATTTCATTAACAGATCATGTTGTGAATAAGCCCACTAGACGATGTCATTTGTTGTCATTTTATCCAGAATAACTTATATGAATAGCGTTGGGTGTTGCTCAATAGTCTGTCCTATACAAGTGTTCACAGTAGACTCGGTGTCCAATCCAAGGTACAAAAACATAATAAAACATGAACTCATTACCTTGATGATTTCTCTGTTAAACCTAACGAGAGCCTGCTGTAAATGAAACAGACAACAACAGATGATTAACCTCAATTCACTCAGGATATTAGATTCAATGTGGATCCAGGCACAATATATATTGTGGACATTCCTCACAAACACCTTTTTTTCCAGCACTTGGGCTGTTGTTGCATCGCTTCCCATATCACAACAGCTGTTCGTCACTTGACTGTCAATCGGAAAATTCCTTCCTGGGTCAGATGATGAAGTGTGAAAATATCACAGCGTAACTAACCAATTGGACACCAAATGGCATTCAACAAGTATTATGCATAATTACTGAAGAACCACATTAATGACAGTATCGATTTAGGTTTTAAGTATCAAGGTAAGGTAGCTATTTTGGTTAGATGCACTCGATTTTGCAATGCCTACATTATTTTGGATTTGTGTGCCCATGAAAACTGTTTTCACGCCATACCATAAGGAGACAGACACTAAATGTTATGTAGCTACACTACATTTCTGATATCTCTATACAACAAACTGTCCAACAGCTAGATCCATGATTCTTACAGGGTTCAAGTTCAATGTCTAATTTAACTGATTAATGCTTAATATATGTATAACGACAACTTACACTGCCATAAATGCAAGGATTTTGGACATATCCTTCAAGACACCAACCATGATAAAGGGTTAAACATAGGTTTTAAATCAACTCTTGAAGTTGATTGACTATAGCTATGATCCCCTTATATCTTAATGTAATGACATGAAGACAACAATCTGCTGATTATTATCAATGACTTATCAACAGCTGTAGCAAGTTGTCCAGTGTAGGAAATATTCACTGGTACCCTAGCTTATAGAAAGACCCATATCTGTCATTTGAATAACTTGATCACACTTTATTACAGGCGCTCTTGTAGATTTTCTCAAGACGTCCGAGGGATCCAGAATACCCATCAACACCCTCATAGATATGGCGTCTCAGGCAAGTCCCCTGCTCTTTACTTCAATCTCAATAGCGCTCTATACACTGTCTCCCAAACTCTGTCTCACTATCCCCTCCATTCGCTCTTTCATTTTCTATTCTCTCTGTATGATCCTCGTCGACAGGAAACAGCCCTTGCTATTATGAGGCTTATACTAATCTCACTGTAACAATGGAGACCCCTGTGTAAGGTTTATTAACAATAACACCATAAGACTAGAGCCTCTCGTATAAGGACAAATTACTTAGGAGTAGTTTGACGGCCAAATATCGGGCCAAAGATGGGAGAACATCTGCTTACACCGACATCTAATTTAATTGGGCTACACTAACATAATGTTATGGTTCAATTATATTAAAAAACACGAGCTGGCGCACACCCAGAATAATAGTTTGTGTGGAGGTGATGACTAACAGCGAATAAACTATAAATTATCAAAATAAAGAAAGTCGCACACTCCATGTATACTCCCAGCAATTTCATGGGTATTTACCAACGTTTCGGCATCACTGTGCATTCTTCAGGGTTCAATTATGTACCTCTCATTTACAGTAATGGAAATTGAGCCACATGGAGGTGTAATGGGGTTACAGGGATGTCAACTAGCCAAGCTCAGAGTACTTTCAAAGCCGCTGTAACGGTTCTCTTGTGGTGAAGGAGAGTCGGACCAAAATGCGGCGTGTAGATTGCGATCCATGTTTAATAAACAAACGTAAAAACACGAATCAATACAAACACTACAAAAACAAAGAACGTAATGAACGTAACGAAAACCGAAACAGCCCTATCTGGTGCAAACACAGAGACAGGAACAATCACCCACAAACAGTGAAACCCAGGCTACCTAAATATGGTTCCCAATCAGAGACAATGACTAACACCTGCCTCTGATTGAGAACCATATCAGGCCAGACATAGAAATAGACAAACTAGACATGAAACATAGAATGCCCACTCAGCTCACACCCTGACCAACCAAAACATAGAAATATACAAAGTAAACTATGGTCAGGGTGTGACAGTACCCCCCCCCCCCCCCCCAAGGTGCGGACTCCGGCCGCAAAACCTGAACCTATAGGGGAGGGTCTGGGTGGGCATCTGTCCGCGGTGGCGGCTCTGGTGCTGGACGTGGCCCCCACTTCACCGTAGTCTTCCCCCACCTTGTCCGCTTCCGTGACCTCCTAGCCATGGCAATCCTACTTAATAACACGGGACAGAGGGGCAGCTCGGGACAGAGGGGCAGCTCGTGACAGAGGGGCTCTTCAGACTCCGGCAGCACAGGAGAGAAGGAAGGCTCTGGCAGATCCCGGCTGACTGGCGGATCTGGAAGAGTCTGGCAGACTGGCGGATCTGGAAGAGTCTGGCGGATCTGGAAGAGTCTGGCAGACTGGTGTATCTGGAAGAGTCTGGCAGACTGGTGTATCTGGAAGAGTCTGGCAGACTGGTGGATCTGGAAGAGTCTGGCAGACTGGTGGATCTGGAAGAGTCTGGCAGACTGGCGGATCTGGAAGAGTCTGGCAGACCTGGAAGAGTCTGGCGGATCTGGAAGAGTCTGGCAGACTGGCGGATCTGGAAGAGTCTGGCAGACTGGCGGATCTGGAAGAGTCTGGCGGATCCTGGCTGACTGGCAGATCTGGAAGAGTCTGGCTGACTGGCGGATCTGGAAGTGTCTGGCTGACTGGCGGATCCTGGCAGACTGGCGTCTCTGGCTGCTCCATGCTGACCTGCGGCTCTGGCTGCTCCATGCTGACTGGCGGCTCTGGCGGCTTCTTGCAGACTGGCGGCTCTGGCTGCTCCTTGCAGACTGGCAGCTCCTTGCAGACTGGCAGCTCCTTGCAGACTGGCAGCTCCTTGCAGACTGGCAGCTCCTTGCAGACTGGCAGCTCTGGCTGCTCCATGCAGACTGGCAGCTCCTTGCAGACTGGCAGCTCCTTGCAGACTGGCAGCTCCTTGCAGACTGACATCTCCGGCTGCTCCATGCAGACTGGCAGCTCTGGCTGCTCCATGCAGACTGGCAGCTCTGGCTGCTCCATGCAGGCTGGCAGCTCTGGCTGCGCTAAACAGGCAGGAGACTCCGGCAACGCTGTAGAGGCGGAAGGCTCTGGCATCGCTGAACAGGCGGGAGACTCCGGCAGCGCAGGAGAGGCTAGGCGCACTGTAGGCCTGATGCGTGGTGCTGGCACTGGTGGTACTGGACCGAGAACACGCACAGGAAGCCTGGTGCGGGGAGCTGCTACCGGAGGGCTGGGGTGTGGAGGTGGTACTGGATAGACCGGACCGTGCAGGCGCACTGGAGCTCTTGAGCACCGAGCCTGCCCAACCTTACCTGGTTGAATGCTCTCGGTCGCCCTGCCAGTGCGGCGAGGTGGAATAGCCCGCACTGGGCTATGCAGGCGAACCGGAGACCCCGAGCGCAAGGCTGGTGCCATGTAAGCCGGCCCAAGGAGACGCACTGGGGACCAGATGCGCCCCCAAGACATTTTTGGGGCTGACTCTCAGGCTTCCATCCGCGTCGCCGTGCTGCCTCCTCATACCTGCGTCTCTCAGCTTTCTCCGCCTTCTTTGGGGCGGCGATATTCTCCAGGCTGAGCCCAGGGTCCTTCACCATCCAGTTCGTCCTCCCATGTCCATAAATCCTTATGTTTCTCCTGCTGTTGCCTGTTACCACGCCACTTGGTCCTGTTGTGGTGGGTGATTCTGTAACGGTTCTCTTGTGGTGAAGGAGAGTCGGACCAAAATGTGGCGTGTAGATTGCGATCCATGTTTAATAAACAAACGTAAAAACACGAATCAATACAAACACTACAAAAACAAAGAACGTAACAAAAACAGCCCTATCTGGTGAAAACACAGAGACAGGAACAATCACCCACAAACACACAGTGAAACCCAGGCTACCTAAATATGGTTCCCAATCAGAGACAATGACTAACACCTGCCTCTGATTGAGAACCATATGAGGCCAGACATAGAAATAGACAAACTAGACATGAAACATAGAATGCCCACTCAGCTCACACCCTGACCAACCAAAACATAGAAATATACAAAGTAAACTATGGTCAGGGTGTGACAGCCGCCTGTTACAGAGGAAGAGCCTAATCTATGGAAGGTATTATGGAAAAAGACAACGTTCCTGAGCAATAGCTAGAACACTGATGGCATTCAGCATCATAAGTTGCTGTGAGCGCGTAGTGAGTAAGAGCCCAACTGCCATGGAATTGGATTTAGAATTCAAATGAGTCCTGTAAGAAATGACTCTGGCCCAACAGTGGAAACTCTGTCTAGTGTATCGTGCTATTGAGAGCAGGGCTGCCTGTTTAGAGCCAGAATAGCTTCACATCAACTGAAAGTGAGGGCAGAGGGGCATCTAAGATACAGTGCCTTCCGAAAGTATTCGGCCCCCTTGAACTTTGCGACCTTTTGCCACATTTCAGGCTTCAAACATAAAGATATAAAACTGTATTTTTTTGTGAAGAATCAACAACAAGTGGGACACAATCATAAAGTGGAACGACATTTATTGGATATTTCAAACTTTTTTAACAAATCAAAAACTGAAAAATTGGGCGTGCAAAATTATTCAGCCCCTTTACTTTCAGTGCAGCAAACTCTCTCCAGAAGTTCAGTGAGGATCTCTGAATGATCCAATGTTGACCTAAATGACTAATGATGATAAATACAATCCACCTGTGTGTAATCAAGTCTCCGTATAAATGCACCTGCACTGCGATAGTCTCAGAGGTCCGTTAAAAGCGCAGAGAGCATCATGAAGAACAAGGAACACACCAGGCAGGTCCGAGATACTGTTGTGAAGAAGTTTAAAGCCGGATTTGGATACAAAAAGATTTCCCAGAGATGCAGAGATCTACAGCTGAGGTGGGAGACTCTGTCCATAGGATAACAATCAGTCGTATATTGCACAAATCTGGCCTTTATGGAAGAGTGGCAAGAAGAAAGCCATTTCTTAAAGATATCCATAAAAATTGTCGTTTAAAGTTTGCCACAAGCCACCTGGGAGACACACCAAACATGTGGAAGAAGGTGCTCTGGTCAGATGAAACCAAAATTGAACTTTTTTGGCAACAATGCAAAACGTTATGTTTGGCGTAAAAGCAACACAGCTCATCATCCTGAACACACCATCCCCACTGTCAAACATGGTGGTGGCAGCATCATGGTTTGGGCCTGCTTTTCTTCAGCAGGGAAGATGGTTAAAATTGATGGGAAGATGGATGGAGCCAAATACAGGACCATTCTGGAAGAAAACCTGATGGAGTCTGCAAAAGACCTGAGAATGGGACGGAGATTTGTCTTCCAACAAGACAATGATCCAAAACATAAAGCAAAATCTACAATGGAATGGTTCAAAAATAAACATATCCAGGTGTTAGAATGGCCAAGTCAAAGTCCAGACCTGAATCCAATCGAGAATCTGTGGAAAGAACTGAAAACTGCTGTTCACAAATGCTCTCCATCCAACCTCACTGAGCTGTTTTGCAAGGAGGAATGGGAAAAAATGTCAGTCTCTCGATGTGCAAAACTGATAGAGACATACCCCAAGCGACTTACAGCTGTAATCGCAGCAAAAGGTGGCGCTACAAAGTATTAACTTAAGGGGGCTGAATAATTTTGCACACCTAATTTTTCAGTTTTTGATTTGTTAAAAAAGTTTGAAATATCCAATAAATGTCGTTCCATTTCATGATTGTGTCCCACTTGTTGTTGATTCTTCACAAAAAAATACAGTTTTATATCTTTATGTTTGAAGCCTGAAATGTGGCAAAAGGTCGCAAAGTTCAAGGGGGCCGAATACTTTCGCAAGGCACTGTAGTTAGGGCTAAGGTTAGGGTTACTACCAGGTTAGGGTCAGGGCTTCTTGAAGATGAAGACTTTGTGTTATACTGTGTTTTTTGTGTGTGTTACGTGACTGACAGTGAAACAACATGAACCCTAGAGCTAGTGAGTGAAAATGTAGACATTTTTGGGCACGATGATGAGGTCAAGTTCATACAACACACGCACCTCTCTGTTTTCTCTCAAGGACCTCGGGCCTCATGACGCCTATCTGTGAGATTATTATGTCTGAAATATGCACCAATGTCTGCCTAAACACACACGTACATGAAGGGGGCGGTGAGAACACACTCCTTGCTACCACAGAAATACTTGCACACTCAAACCATCATATGTTTCATAATCATACTCATTTTTCTCAAACAGGAAATGTTATGGTTTTACTTGTATTCAATTAATTTAGGGTAAAGACAAATATGATTAGATCAGCCACAATTATAACCTGCCTGTGAAAACTGAGGGAGCACCAAGGTGAGGAACAGAGATTTGACCCACACACACACACACCACACACACACACAGTGTATTCATAAGTCTTTGCCAGGTAAAGCCCTGCCTTATCTCAGCTCACTGGTCACCATAGCAGCACCCACCCGTAGCACACGCTCCAGCAGGTATATTTCACTGATCACCCCCAAAGCCAATTCCTCCTTCGGCCGCCTTTCCTTCCAGTTCTCTGCTGCCAATGACTGGAACGAACTGCAAAAATCACTGAAGCTGGAGATTCATATCTCCCTCACTAGCTTTAAGCCTCATCCCCATACTGTTATTTATTTTGCTCCTTGCACCCCAGTATCTCTACTTGCACACTCAACTTCTGCACATTTATCTCTCCAGTGTTTAATTGAATTGCTGTATTGTAATTATTTAGCCACTACGGCCTATTCATTGCCTTACCTCCCTTATCCTACCTCATTTGCACACACTGTATATAACATTTTTCTATTGTATTATTGACTGTATGTTTGTTATTCCATGTGTAACTCTGTGTTGTTGTTTGGGTCCACTGCTTTGCTTTATCTTGGCCAGGTCGCAGTTGTAAATGAGAACTTGTTCTCATCGAGCCTACGTGGTAAATTAAGGTGAAAAAAGAAATCCTTCCTTATGTTGTACTGCCTCCTGTAGGTGGCTGAGGGAATGGCCTACATTGAAAAACAGAACTACATCCATCGGGACCTCCGAGCAGCAAACATCCTGGTGTCTGATGAGCTCATCTGTAAGATTGCTGATTTTGGACTTGCAAGACTCATCGAGGACAACGAGTACACAGCCAGAGAGGGTAGGATGACTTTCCTTAGTTTACACTATAAAAATGGATGTGCTTGAATGTTCTAAGTGCTTTCTGCTATGCCAGGAACTCTCTCTGTACTATAGCCCCACCAAGTGTTCATGTAGAATGCATAGGGTGCTATTGAAATGAACATAACCATAAAGTAAACCTATTTCACTTTTCAGGTGCCAAATTCCCCATTAAATGGACAGCACCTGAAGCTATAAACTACGGAACCTTTTCCATCAAGTCAGATGTGTGGTCTTTTGGGATCCTCTTGACAGAGATAGTGACGTATGGTCGTATCCCATATCCAGGTATTTGACTGAGAATACTCCACACCATTCTCCAAATAGCACCTGTATACAGTAATCCTCAAAAATTACATATTTTGTTCACCAAAATACAACACTTTTCCCATATTATCAGCCAGACTGCATCCCCATCTCTTGTCTTCTCCCACTGTCAGGCATGAGTAACCCAGAGGTGATCCAGAACCTGGAGCGAGGCTACCGGATGCCCCGATCGGAGGACTGCCCTGAAGGTCTGTACAATATTATGAACCTGTGCTGGAATGAGAGCCCAGAGAATCGGCCAACCTTTGAGTACCTGAGGAGCGTTCTGGAGGACTTCTTCACAGCAACAGAGGGGCAGTACCAAGAACAGCCTTGCTAAGGCATACAGACATGGGATAGGAGAGGAGAGGACATTAACTCCAACTGTTAAAACACAGAGATATAATCCCAGTTTATATGCTTTTGATACTGTCTGTCTGAGAACCTTGCTGGATCGCCTTTCAAAACACACTTTGTAATCTTAGGCTCTGTAGACAGACAGATATACACCTAATACTTTGAAGAAGGATGCAATGAAAGCATATTTCGTGTAACATTTTAGAGAGCTCAAGGAAGATACCACAGTACTTTTGTATCCTCTAATTTCTTTGACATTTCATGTAATTTGTTCCATTTTGTACTATTTAGATATTGCTATAATCTATTTGTATATTTTGCTATGCGTTTGAAGACTATAAATGGAAGATGACATGATGTATCTTACAAAAGCACAAATGTTAGGCCTACTCTGTTCATTTACCTGTTAATGCCATTGACAAGAAATTCATATGAAATGTCAATGGTGCTCATTCAATAAAAAGTCAAGTAAAACATAAAAAGGAACCTAAACATTAACAATAAGTGTCAAAAGTGTTTTATTTTTTAATATTTTTTAAAGATGCCTACCTGAAATCCAAAACCGTCATTGTTGTGGCGGGATGTGTAGCCTAGTGGTTAGAGCGTTGGGACTAGTAACCGGAATGTTGCAAGTTCAAACCCCCGAGCAACTCTGTCGTTCTGCCCCTGAATAGGCAGTTAACCCACTGTTCCTAGGCCGTCATTGAAATAAGAATTTGTTCTTAACTGACTTGCCTAGTTAAATAAATGTGTCTGCAACGCCATCTACATTGTAAACTACCACTTGATTGGTTCAAGTGACGTTCTACACAGTAACCGATTGTATACACCCCTTTTCTCAAGTCCAGCTGCCGCTTTTCGCCGTCTGTGATGTAAAATGGCGCTGAGTTCTCAAGGAACAAAGAAAAAAGTGTGCTACTATTACGATGGTAAGTACTGATTTTGTTATACATCGAGTACAATGTGCCATGTTAAAAGTGGTGCAAATGGTCAGATTTGTTGTGGTCAAATTAGCTAGTGCAAACGTGCAGCATCTCTAGCTAGCTAACGTTAGCTTTGTGAAAGAGCGAGGCATTTCCAAATTCTGTACATTGGTCTTTGAGAAATGTTCACTATTATCAAATATTATTCTCCATTGTGTATTAACGTCAAGTTACCGTTACTTGTCCACAATGTATATTTTCGGTTAACTTGGTAGCTAGCTTGTACAAAGGTAGAACCAACGTTAATTAGCTTATGCAAGCATTGGACTCCACAAAAACACTAAGCTAGCGCTACATTAGCTAGCTATACTAGCAAGCTAACAACGTTAGCTACTAGCTACCCTATTTAACTTCCTAGACGTAATAACCTTTCGATTTATAGGGATTTTCTGCAAAAAAAATGCATCGTTTCGTTGCATTGGCCAGATTGCTTGCTTAGTGACCGTCCATTCTCCTCAAATGTGCATACGTTGGTCAGAATTGTTACATCTAAAGTGATACTAAGGGATTTTGGATAAAGGCCTCATTTCCAAAATGGTCATAGCTAGAACTTTTGTCAGAATTGACTTTTCATAGCAGTTTTTAGGAGAATACACGTAGCAGATGAAGGTTTGGAAAAGAGTTGGGGTTAGCTAAAACGCAACAACAAAAAATATTAAATTTTTTGAATGAATTTGACATGCTGGTTCCCAAGTAGATATGACTGCCGTAATTCCGGGTAGTATCTCTTCAATCAATGAAAAAATGGTTTGTTACTGCAAATCACTTTTGGTCCATACACCGTTTAGCAGGTGTTATGGCGGGTGCAGTGAAATGCTGATGTTTATCAATAAATACAGTAATTGTAAAACAAGTACACAGTACACACACACACACAAAATATGACCAGTCAAAGGTTTGGACACTTGTTTGTTTTAAACTATGTTCTACATTGTAGTAAAATAGTGAAGACACAAACTATGAAATAACACACATGGAATCATGTAGTAACTAAAGTGTAAAACAATTCAAAATATATATTAGATTCTTCAAAGTAGCCACCCTTTGCCTTGATAGCTTTGCACAGTCTTGGCATTCTCTCAACCAGCTTCACCTGGAACGCTTTTCTAACAGTCTTGAAGGAGTTCCCACAAATGCTGAGTCCCTGTTGGCTGCTTATCTTTCACTCTTTCACCCTGTGATCCAACTTATCCCAAACCATCTCAATTGGGTTGAGGCCAGGTCATCTAATGCAGCACTCCATCACTCTCCTTCTTGGTCAAATAGCCCTTACACAGCCTGGATGTGTGTTGGTTCATTGTCCTGTTGAAAAACATGATAACCCCCACTAAGTGCAAACCAGATGGGAGGTGTTTGCTGCAGAATGCTGTGGTAGCCATGCTGGTTAAGTGTGCCTTGAATATTAAATAAATGTCAATTGTTGTATTTCTTGGCCCAAGCAAGTCACTTGGTGTCCTTTAGAAGTGGTTTCTTTGCAGCAATTTGACCATGGAGGCCTGATTCACACAGTCTCCTCTGAAAAGTTGATGTTGAGATGTCTGTTACTTGAACTCTTGTACGACTGCACATGAACATGAAGTTCTAGAAATGTTCCAGATTGACTGACCTTCATGTCTTAACAAGGCACGCCTGTTAATTGAAATTCATTCCAGATGACTACCTCATGAAGATGGTTGACAGAATGCCAATAGTGTGCAAAGCTGTCATCCAGGCAAAGGGTGGCTACTTTAAAGAATCTCAAATATAAAATATTTTTATTTGTTAAACTTTTTTTGGTTACTACATGATTCCATATGTGTTATTTAATACTGTTGTCTTCGCTATTATTCTACAATGTAGAAAATAGCAAAAAAGTATGAGCAGGTTTGTCCAAACTTGACTGGTACTGTATATATTTTTTATAATCAAATGAAGTACAACAGTAGATAAAAGGCTATGCTGTACAGAACAATTAGCTAAGATTAATTCATTGGACATCTGCTGATGTCCACTTTCTTCCTTCAAAGGTGATGTTGGGAATTACTACTATGGCCAGGGGCATCCCATGAAGCCACACCGTATCCGCATGACACACAACCTCTTGCTGAACTATGGTCTCTACAGAAAGATGGAGATATACGTATGTTGAGAATCCTGGAACTATTCATAAGAGCAGCAGAAAGCCTGCAAACTCAATAGTTCTGAATTGAAAGGTTAATACCTAGGTAGTGAGGTCTCAGTAACTGATCTTCTCCCTGTCGGTCTCAGCGACCTCACAAAGCCAGTGGAGAGGAGATGACCAAGTACCACAGTGACGACTACATCAAGTTCCTGCGTTCCATCCGGCCTGACAACATGTCGGAGTACAGCAAACAGATGCAGAGATGTGAGTTTTAGGCATAGAGGATGTCATGTCTCAATATACCTATACAATTGAGCAGTAGCCCATAAAAAGTCAGAAATAAATACCTTGAAAAGCCTCTAGGCCAGCTTTGTCCTTATGTTTTTGAGATTAACACATTTTCTGCAATTCTCATATAGTTAACGTTGGTGAGGATTGCCCTGTGTTTGATGGCCTGTTTGAGTTCTGCCAGCTCTCAACAGGAGGCTCTGTTGGTAAGTTAATATACAGGTGTAGGTCTACTCTTTTAGGTGAGACACATTTTGCCTGGGTAGATGGAATATTCTCTGGCTTACTTGGCCTCTTCTGTGACTGTCCATTACAAGAATGTAGCCATAGTTTCATGCTCTCTGATTGGCTTCTCTTCCCCTGTGTTTTAGCTGGAGCTGTGAAGCTGAACAAACAGCAGACAGACATTGCTATTAACTGGGCTGGAGGTCTCCATCACGCCAAGAAGTCTGAGGCGTCAGGTTTCTGCTATGTGAATGACATTGTGCTCGCCATTTTAGAGTTACTGAAGTGAGTACAACCTCTCCACTGCAGTTCATCGAGTTTGTGAAATGTAGGGAATGATATACCCTAACGGATCTCAATAGTAACTTCACTTTGGTACGCCATATTTAGGAGATTTTTATTCAACCTGTTGATGGTAAATCTTCTCTTCCCCCAGATACCACCAGAGAGTTCTGTACATAGACATTGACATTCACCATGGAGATGGAGTGGAGGAAGCGTTCTACACCACAGACCGGGTCATGACCGTGTCCTTCCACAAGTACGGAGAGTACTTCCCCGGCACTGGAGACCTGAGGGTGAGGCTGTCATGTCATCATCGGGGGATGCAATTTGGTGGCATTGTTTATTAAATGATGTCCAAAGGATAGATTTAATTCATACTTAGAAAACTTCACGGCCTGGTGATTGTAGTTTCATAATTGCTTTGTTGGTCAGAGCTTGTGTCCACATTTGTAGTTGACTGAATCTGCTTTGTTATTTCTCAAGGATATTGGCGCAGGGAAAGGCAAGTACTATGCTGTGAATTACCCTCTGAGAGATGGGATAGATGACGAGTCTTACGAAGCCATATTCAAGCCTGTAAGTATACTAACTTCTTATCTTGGCTGTATTTAATCTCTCCTCCCTGTAACTCAAACAGACCCAAGTGTAGATAGACTACATTCTTGTTTCCATTTAGCCAACCAAGCTCTTCTCTGTCCTGCTACCCCAATGGTGGAACCAGCTTCCAGAAGCATCTGAAAGGGAAAGGGGAATACCTAGTCAGTTGTACAACTGAATGCATTCAACTGTGTCGTTCTGGGTAAGTGTTTCGGCTAAATGACTAAAATGTTAATTTATGTCTGTGTGTGTGTGCAGATCATGACTAAAGTGATGGAGATGTACCAGCCTAGTGCAGTGGTTCTTCAGTGTGGAGCTGACTCTCTCTCGGGAGACAGGCTTGGCTGCTTTAACCTCACCATCAAAGGCCATGCTAAGTGTGTGGAGTACATGAAGAGCTTCAACCTGCCCCTGCTGATGCTGGGTGGTGGAGGCTATACCATCCGGAACGTGGCCCGCTGCTGGACCTATGAGACAGCCGTGGCCCTAGACAGCTCCATACCAAACGGTGAGCTCTCCTGCTGCAAGCTATAAAAAATAAATGGTTGCACACACATTTTTGGGGGGCCCTGAAGGCAGCAGTTTTGGGGTTTTACCCAATAAATTACTGGGAGTTTATATATAGTGTGAGACTTCTTTAAAAAGTTTAACGTTATAGTTTATTTGAGATTAGCACCTCTACACTAAATACTTTTCTCTGGCTGTGCTCCAGCTCACGTTTTTTATTAGAGCCATCCTGCTGCACTGTTGATTTATGTACTTTTACTTTCTAGCGTTACTATGTTTACAGTAGTATTTGACAGGTCCGAGAGGGGCATGAGTGTTTTAGGATAGATTCCACTACAGTAGATGTATGTCACTGTGTTGATAAATTCATGTTATCTCCACAGAGCTTCCATACAATGATTACTTTGAGTACTTTGGGCCAGACTTCAAACTGCACATCAGTCCCTCCAATATGACCAACCAGAACACCAACGACTACCTGGAGAAGATCAAGTGAGTTGTTGACCACACTTTGTTGTGCTCTTTATACCTACTGTACATAATTAGAACAATATTTTTGTTCACAATCATACTATTAGTCATAATGAAGTAATGTTTTTAGATTTGGGTCATAAATAATAACCGTTATGTAAGCTAGTTATTGACAAGGTAACAATTGACAAGGTAACAGATATGTCACAGATATGTCATATTACGGCACTTGTTATACATTTTATCCTTGACGCGTGTATATTTGATGGTATTTTTGCCACTGTTAGTTGAAGTGATGTCACGTAGGTTAATGCATCTCACTTGTATGTGTCCATTCAGGCAGCGTCTGTTTGAGAACCTTCGAATGCTGCCCCACGCCCCGGGGGTCCAGATGCAGGCCATCCCAGAAGACGCCGTGCAGGAGGACAGTGGAGACGAGGAGGAGGAAGACCCTAACAAACGGATATCCAGTAAGTCCCCTGTCCAAATGTTTAGACCCAACTTACAGCCTTGTTCTAAAATTGATTACATTTTCCCCCCTCAATCTACACACAATACCCCATAATGACATGGTGAAAACAGGTTTTTGGAAATGTTTGAACATAAATAAAAAATAAACATGCCTTTATAACATATTCAGACCCTTGTCTATAAGACTCGAAATTGAGCTTAGGGTGCATCTTATTTACATTGTTAATCTTTGATGTTTCTACAATTTTATTTGAGTCCACCTATGGCAAATCCAATTGATTGTACATGGTTTGGGAGCGGCACACACATGTCTATATAAGGTCCCACAGTTAACAGTGCATGTCAGAGAAAAAACCAAGCCATGAGGTTGACGTAATTGTACGTAGAGCTCTGACAGAAGATTGTGTCAATGCACAGATCTGGGGAAGGGTACCAAAAAATGTCTGCAGCATTGAAGGTCCCCAAGAACACAGTGGCCTCCATCATTCTTAAATGGAAGAAGTTTAGAACCACTAAGACACTTTCTAGAGCTGGCCACCTGACCAAATTAAGCAATCAGGGGAGAAGGACCTTGGTCAGGGAAGTGACCAAGAACCCGATGATCACTCTGACATGGCTCCAGAGTTCCTCTATAACGCTAGGATAAACTTCCAGAAGGACAACCATCTCTGCAGCGCTCCACCAATCAGGCCTTTGTGGTAGAGTGGCCAGACAGAAGCCACTCCTCAGTAAAAGGCACAACAGCCCGCTCAAAGTTAGCCAAAAGGCACCTAAAGACTCTCAGACCATGAGAAAAAATATTCTCTGGTCTGATGAAACCAAGATTGGCCTGAATGCCAAGTGTCACGTCTGGAGGAAACATGGCACCATCCCTATTGTGAAGCATGGTTGTGGCAGCATCATGCTGTGGGGACGTTTTTCAGCGGCAGGGACTAGGAGACTAGTCATGATCGAGGGGAAAATGAATGGAGCAAAGTACAGAGAGATCCTTGATGAAAACCTGCTCCAGAGTACTCAGGACCTCAGACTGGGGTGAAGGTTCACCTTCCAACAGGACAACGACCCAAAGCACACAGCCAAGACAACGCATGAGTGGTTTCGGGGCCAGTCTAAATGTCTTTGAGTGGCCAAGCCAGAGCCCCGACCTGAATCCGATCAAACATCTCCGGAGAGACCGGAAAATAGCTGTGCAGCAACGCTCCCCATCCAACCTGACAGCTTGAGAGGATGTGCAGAGAAGAATTGGAGAAACTCCCCAAATACAGTTGTGCCAAGCTTGTAGTGTCATACCCAAGACGACTCGAGGCTGTAATCACTGCCAAAAGTGCTTCAACAAAATACTGAGTAAAGGGTCTGAATACTTAGTAAATGTGATACATTTGCTTAAAACCTGTTTTTACTTCCCCCCCATAATGACAAACGATTTACTCCATTTTAGAATAAGGCTGTTACATAACAAAATGTGGAAAAAGTCCAGGGGTCTGCTACCTGAATGCACAAAGTGCAGTGAAATGTTTTACAGGGTCAGCAATAGTAGTACAGTGCTCCTGGAGCAAATTAGGGTTAAGTGCCTTGCTCAAGGACACAGATTTTTGTTCACCTTTGTCTCGGGTATTCAAACCAGCAACCTTTCGGTTACTGGTACAACGCTCTATCCTCTAGGTTATCTGCTGCCACAAGCCTACAAGTTTTAAAACCTGACAAACACAGCCACAACACATGCGTCTCTTGGTAACACAATCTTTGCACCATTGGCATGCCTACTTTTTCTCAGAATTAACATATGAGAAATATACCTTCTATATGCCCCCGCCACGCAAATCTTTGTCTGAGATGCTCATGTCCTCTTGTGCAGTTCGCGCCCATGACAAGAGGATAGCGTGTGACGAGGAGTTCTCAGACTCTGAGGACGAGGCTGAGGGTCAAGGGGGCGGACGGAGAAATGCTGCCAGCTTCAAGAAAGCCAAGAGAACAAAGACTGAAGAAGACAAAGAAAAAGAGGGAGAAGAGAAGAAAGCAGGCGATGACAAGAAAGCTGATGACAAGAAAGGTATCTCAATCAATTCTCATTCGTGTGGAATTCTCATGCTTTTTGTGTGGTGCACAACTGCAGTCATCTAACATTTTGAAGCCTTATAGACATTAAGTTCTATACCATGTCCCATTGTACATTGAGGATAATTGTTTGTTGCTTCTTTGTTATGATAGAAGTAAAAGAAGAAAAGGTGCCAGAGGAGGAGAAAATGGACACAACAAAGGGGTTAGCAAACATTCATTTTAAATGTTTCGGGAATATCTGATAGTCAATGTGTTTTAAGTCATTTTCCCTCTGTTCAACAGGCCAAAAGAGGAGTCCAAGACACCGTGAGGAGCTCCTAGCCATCTTTTTTAAAGCATCTGAAGGCTAAATTCGTTATAACGATATGGATTAATTTTCTTTTGGGAAACCGGGCCCTGTTGAGAATAGTCCTGTTTGCCAGACCAGTCACCTTTACTGGCTGCTGCAAGGGAAAATCCCACCCCTCCAGATTGAAATGGGTTAAACATGTATTTTCTAGAACACTTAATGTTGCAATTTTTATAAGTACTGCTGTTTTTGTATGCTTTAAGCCCATTTAGCTTCATCCTATCAATACTGCTCCCCTTACCCAAACAAATGTTGTCTACAGTATATTAAAGGCCTGGCACAAAATATTATGCATTTTATACATTTCAGATTTAATTTAAATCATAAATATGTTGACATCTCTTGTACCCCCTTTTGTATTTTGTCCCTCTGTTGTCCTCTGTCTTTGGAAACATAGTTGAAGCATGACACAAAGTCCACTTCTTAAAGATGTATTCATTCTGCGTTACCGGCTAAAGCTACTCTGAGCAATATTGTCCGGAGGATAGAATTAACCCGAATACTACACCAGGCCTCCAGTATGTGATAAAACAGAAATAATCCAATGACTTCCATGTATTGTAGTTTTTAAACAGGTCATTGTTTAGTTCCAATGACTATTTCAGACCCAATTTTAATGTAATCAGCGTTCCTGGATTGATGTTCAGCAATGATATTTTGGTACGGGCACATTCCTTTAAGCCAAGCAAAAATGTCATGACACATTTACTGATTTTATTCTGCAAACATGAAATTGAAGATGTCTTCCCGGTAGTGCTTACAAATATGAAGGGCCACACATTAAGAAACCAATGCTATGAAAATCTACAGCTATATACTACGAATGCATTGAATTGTTTAGTCCAGAACATCTTCAATTGCTCCTTGATTAACTTAGTGTATTCTGTCCATCATGTACATTAATTTCTAGTGGATAGAACATATGTTCAAGAGTAAATAGCCTAATTAATGGCTAATCAACAATGGCATTATCTTCAATTAACTCTGCAGCTGCTCCAATATGACTTTCCATGTGCCAAAACATTTACAAAGTGATTTCATGTTGAAACCCTCAAATGTTATTCACTAAGCTTGTTTTACAGCTTTTTAAAAAACTTTGTAATTTACCTGTGATTATCTGAAGTACTTAAAAGGCCACTAGATGTCATGTGATAAAGTTCTGGTAAACCTCAACAGTAATATACCCACCCTTTGCAACCCTACTCCTTTTCCATGGCAGGGGACAGGTTAAGTAAACAATATTTGCAGTGACATCAAGGTTAGTCTTGAACATATTCCTTTATTGTGACAATAACCTCAAATGTGGCTAGTTATTCAATAGCACTACTTCCTCCAGTCATCATACAGGAACCATGGGTCCTGAACAGTCAGTGTAGATGGTGGATTAGTTCAGACCCATTCACTCCTCTCGGTCGGTGAGTCAGGCTTCAGCAGTTCATGTTGCTCTGCCGGCTCGGACTCAGTTTCTGACTCAGGAGAAGGCGACACCGGTAACATTTCACCTGGAGTCTGAATGCGCACCTGCAACAAAGGGGTATAAAACATGATCCGCACACCCACACATTAGTTATGAAACCTTAAGAGCAAAGTTTTTCTATTGGACAAATTCAGGTAGGTACCTCCTGTTTTGTTTGAGAAATGTTTTGCAACATAACAGGCATAGTGAATATGCACACGGTCAGTGAAACGTTTAGCATTGCCGTTTGTAAGTGAAGACAGGACTTTGCAACCTGGATTTGATCAAATGTCATCCAGGCACCTCAAGGCTGCATTAGCCCACACCAGAGAACTGTATATAAAACAGGCCCACACCTAGGGTTCAGTGCTTTAGATCTGAGAGCTAATAAAAATCTTCAGGTCTCAGACAAGCTAACTCATTGTAAGTGTAGTTAACTTACCCTTCTGCCATTGACAATCTTCCTTCGTCTTCTGCACGTACAGAGGCGGAGGAAGGAGGTGCAGACAGCAAAACAGCGGCCTGAGAACACCACTTCCACCACACACATTAGAATGAGAGGAACCCACAGAATAATAGTCGTTTCCTAGGGAGAACAAAGGTGTGTTATACTCCTACAAGCCCGTACTAAGTCTATGTAAACAAACCTCAATTCTTAAAATGATCTTAATATTAAATTCTACTGTTGTGTGCATTAAGTTAAAAACAAGTGCATGTCATTAATAGCTTTTGATAAATACTTACATAGATCCTTGTGGGGTCAAAGGGGCACTCATTGACACTGGAGTAGCCAATCGCGTCAGGGAACTTGCAATTCTTCAGCAGGCCCCGACCTCCACTCATAATGGCCTTAACCATGGAAATGGTTAACCCCACAGTGGAGGCGATTGCCAGAAGGCCTGACACTAAACTGACCACCAACAGCGCCCACATCTGCAAGGGGCAATAAACAAAAAAGCTCGTGAGGGTTTGAGTGGAGCTGAAGGGTGGGACTAAAAACAACTCATGTAAAATAGTCTCCATAAAATGTAAAAACTGGAAGTAGAAGCTTAAGTGTTGATGTCTATTAGTTTACTCCAATTAGGGGCGGTAGGGTTAGGAGAATACATACAGTGCCTTGCAAAGGTATTCATCCCCCTTGGTGTTTTTCCTCATTTGTTGCATTACAACCTGTAATTTAAAAGGATTTTGGGGGATTTCATGTAAATGGAAACAAAATGTTCTAAATTGGTGAAGTGAACTTCAAAAATGGAAAAGTAGTGCGTGCATATGTATTAGAGGTCGACCGATGATGATTTAACGCCGATACCGATTATTGGAGGACCGATACCGATTAAAAATAAACAATATAAATATATATTTTTGAATTAATAAAAAAAAAATTGGCCAATTTTTATTTATAATAATGACAATTACAACAATACTGAATGAACTTATTTTAACAATACATCAATAAAAATCCATTTAGCCTCAAGTAAATAATGCAAAAACAAAGTGTTGGAGAAGAAAGTAAAAGTGCAATATGTGCACTTGCTTGCTCAGAACATGAAAGCTGGTGGTTCCTTTTAACATGAGTTTAATATTCCTAGTTATGAAGTTTTAGGTTGTTATTATAGGAATTATAGGACCATTTCCCTCTATACCATTTGTATTTCATTAACCTTTGACTATTGGATGTTCTTATAGGCACTTTAGTATTGCCAGTGTAACAGTATAGCTTCTGTCCCTCTCCTCGCTCCTCCCTGGGCTCGAACCAGCAACACAACGACAACAGCCACCATCGAAGCAGCGTTACCCATGCAGAGCAAGGGGAAAAACTACTAGAAGGCTCAGAACGAGTGACATTTGAAACGCTATTAGCGCACACTAACTAGCCAGCCATTTCTCTTCGGTAACACCAGCCTCATCTCGGGAGTCGATAGCCTTGAAGTCATAAACAGCGCAATGTTTGACGCACAACGAAGAGCTCACTGGCAAAATGCACGAAAGTGCTGTTTGAATGAATGTTGACGCTCCTGCCTACCACCGCTCAGTCAGATACTTAAATACTTGCATGCTCAGTCAGATTATATGCAACGCAGGACACGCTAGATAATATCTAGTAATATCATCAACCACGTGTAGTTTACTAGTGATAATGATTGATTGTTTTTTTATAAGATAAGTTTAATGCTAGCTGGCAACTTACCTTGGCTTACTGCATTCGTGTAACAGGCAGTCTCCTTGTGGAGTGCAACGAGAGGCAGGTCGTTATTGTGTTGGACTAGTTAATTGTACGTTTGCAAGATTGGATCCTTCGAGTTGACAAGGTGAAAATCTGTCGTTCTGCCCCTGAACGAGGCAGTTAACCCACCGTTCCTAGACAGTCATTGAAAATAAGAATGTGTTCTTAACTGACTTGCCTAGTTAAAAAAGGTATAAAACATTTAAATTAAATTAAAAATATATTTAAATTATTTATTTTAAATCTGCGACCAAAAATACAGATTGTTATGAAACTTGAAATCGGCCCTAATTAAAATCAGCCATTCCGATTAATCGGTCGAACTCTAATATGTAGTCACCCCTCTTTGCTATGAAAGCCCCTAAATAAGATCTGTTGCAACCAATTACCTTCAGAAGTCACATAAGTTAAATAAAGTCATTGCAGATCCTTCAGGTTTCGGGGCTGTCGCCCGGCAATACGGATGTTCAGCTCCCTCCAAAGATTTTCTATTGGGTTCAGGTCTGGAGACTGGCTAGGCCACTCCAGGACCTTGAGATGCTTCTTACGGAGCCACTCCTTAGTTGCCCTGGCTGTATGTTTCAGGTCATTGTCATGCTGGAAGACCCAGCCACGACCCATCTTCAATGCTCTTACTGAGGGAAGGAGGTTGTTGGCCAAGATCTCGCGATACATGGCCCCATCCATCCTCCCCTCAATATGCTGCAGTCGTCCTGTCCCCCTTGCAGAAAAGCATCCCCAAAGAATGATGTTTCCACCTCCATGCTTCACGGTTGGGATGGTGTTCTTGGGAGTTGTATTCATCCTTCTTCCTCCAAACACAGCGAGTGGAGTTTAGACCAAAAAGCTCTATTTTTGTCTCATCAGACCACATGACCATCTCCCATTCCTCCTCTGGATCATCCCGATGGTCATTGGCAAACTTCAGACGGGCCTGAACATGTGCTGGCTTGAGCAGGGGGACCTTGCGTTCGCTGCAGGATTTTAATCCATGACGGCGTAGTGTGTGCTAATGGTTCTTTGAGACTGTGGTCCCAGCTCTCTTCAGGTCATTGACCAGGTCCTGCCGTGTATTTCTGGGCTGATCCCTCACCTTCATGATCATTGATGCCCCACAAGGTGAGATCTTGCATGGAGCCCCAGACCGAGGGTGATTGATCGTCATCTTGAACTTCTTCCATTTTCTAATAATTGCGCCAACAGTTGTTGCCTTCTCACCAACCTGCTTGCCTACTGTCCTGTTGCCCCTCCCAGCCTTGTGCAGGTCTACAATTTTATCCCTGATGTCCTTACACAGCTCTCTGGTCTTGGCCATTGTAGAGAGGTTGGAGTCTGTTTGATTGAGTGTGTGGACAGGTGTCTTTTATACAGGTAACGAGTTCAAACAGGTGCAGTTAATACAGGTAATGAGTGGAGAACAGGCAGGATTCTTAAAGAAAAACTAACAGGTCTGTGAGAGCCGGAATTCTTACGGGTTGGTAGGTGATAAAATACTTATGTCATGCAATAAAATGCTAATTGATTACTTAAAAATCATACAATGTGATTTTCTGGATTTTTGTTTAAGTTACCGTCTCTCACAGTTGAAGTGTACCTATGATAAAAATGACAGACCTCTAGATGCTTTGTAAGTAGGAAACATGCAAAATCGACAGTGTATCAAATACTGTACACACATAGTGGGGAGAACAAGTATTTGAGATATCTATATATATATATATCTATATATATATATATATATATATATATATATATATATATATATATATACATATACATACACACACACACACACACACTGCTCAAAAACACTAAAATAACACATCCTAGATCTGAATGAATGAAATATTCTTATTAAATACTTTTTTCTTTACATAGTTGAATGTGCGGACAACAAAAATCACACAAAAATTATCAATGGAAATCAAATTTATCAACCCATGGAGGTCTGGATTTGGAGTCACACAAAATTAAAGTGGAAAACCAAACTACAGGCTGATCCAACTTTGATGTAATGTCCTTAAAACAAGTCAAAATGAGACTCAGTAGTGTGTGTGGCCTCCACGTGCCTGTACGACCTCCCTACAATGCCTGGGCATGCTCCTGATGAGGTGGCGGATGGTCTCCTGAGGGATCTCCTCCCAGACCTGGACTAAAGCATCCGCCAACTCCTGGACAGTCTGTGGTGCAACGTGGCGTTGGTGGATGGAGCGAGACATGATGTCCCAGATGTGCTCAATTGTATTCAGGTCTGGGGAACGGGCGGGCCAGTCCATAGCATCAATGCCTTCCTCTTGCAGGAACTGCTGACACACTCCAGCCACATGAGGTCTAGCATTAGGAGGAACCGCACCAGCATATGGCCAACCGCACCAGCATATGGTCTCACAAGGGGTCTGAGGATCTCATCTCGGTACCTAATGGCAGTCAGGCTACCTCTGGCGAGCACATGGAGGGCTGTGCGGCCCCCCAAAGAAATGCCACCCCACACCATGACTGACCCACCGCCAAACCGGTCATGCTGGAGGATATTGCAGGCAGCAGAACGTTCTCCACGGCGTCTCCAGACGGTCACGTCTGTCACGTGCTCAGTGTGAACCTGCTTTCATCTGTGAAGAGCACAGGGCGCCAGTGGCGAATTTGCCAATCTTGGTGTTCTCTGGCAAATGCCAAACGTCCTGCACGGTGTTGGGCTGTAAGCACAAACCCCACCTGTGTACGTCGGGCCCTCATAGAGTCTGTTTCTGACCGTTTGAGCAGACACATGTACATTTGTGGCCTGCTGGAGGTCATTTTGCAGGGCTCTGGCAGTGCTCCTCCTTGCACAAAGGCGGAGGTAGCGGTCCTGCTGCTGGGTTGTTGCCCTCCAACGGCCTCCTCCACGTCTGATGTACTGGCCTGTCTTCTGGTAGCGCCTCCATGCTCTGGACACTACGCCGACAGACACAGCAAACCTTCTTGCCACAGCTCGCATTGACGTGCCATCATTGTGTGGGTTGTAGACTCGGTCTCATGCTACCACTAGAGTGAAAGCACCGCCAGCATTCAAAAGTGACCAAAACATCAGCCAGGAAGCATAGGAACTGAGAAGTGGTCTGTGGTCACCACCTGCAGAACCACTCCTTTATTGGGGGTGTCTTGCTAATTGCCTATCATTTCTACCTGTTGTCTATTCCATTTGCACAACAGCATGTGAAATTTATTGTCAATCAGTGTTGCTTCCTAAGTGGACAGTTTGATTTCACAGAAGTGTGATTGACTTGGAGTTACACTGTGTTGTTTAAGTGTTCCCTTATTTTTTTTTAGCAGTATATATATATATATATATATATATATATATATAAAAACACAAACAAAAGCACATGGACACCCCTTCAAAATTAGTTGATTCTGCTATTTAAGCAACACCCGTTGCAACATTCACTACACAGTTCCAAACTGCCTCTGGAAGAAATGTCAGCACAGGAACTGTTCGTCGGGAGCTTCATAAAATGGGGTTCCAATGCAGAGAAGCTGCACACAAGTCTAAGATTATGCGCAATGCCAAATATCGGCTGGAGTGGTGTAAAGCTCGCCACCATTTAACTCTGGATCAGTGGAAACACGTTCTCTGGAGTGATGGAATCATGCTTCACCATCTGGCAGGCCGACGGACAAATGTGGGTTTGGCGGATGCCAGGAGAACGGCACCTGGCCGACTGCGTAGTGCCAACTATAAAGTTTGGTGGAGGAGGAATAATGATGTGGCGATGTTTTTCATGGTTTGGGCTAGACCCCCTAGTTCCAGTGAAGGGAAATCTTAATGCTACAGCATACAATTACATTCTAGACGATTCTGTGCTTCCAACTTTGTGGCAACAGTTTCAGCATGACAATGCCCCCATGCACAAAGCGAGTTCTATACAGAAATGGTTTGTCAAGATCGGTGCGGAAGAACTTGACTGGCCTGCACAGAGCCCTGACCGCAACCCCATCGAAAACCTTTGAACGCCCAATATCAATGCGTGTGGCTGAATAGAAGCAAGTCCCAACAGTAATCTTCCAACATCTAGTGGAATGCCTTCCCAGAAGAATGGAAGTTATAGCAGCAAGGGGGGGGGGGGGGGGGGGGGGCAACTCCATATTAATACCCATGATTTTGGAATGAGATGTTCGACGAGCAGGTGTC
The DNA here is from genome assembly GCF_002021735.2 of Oncorhynchus kisutch. Taxonomy (NCBI): domain Eukaryota; kingdom Metazoa; phylum Chordata; class Actinopteri; order Salmoniformes; family Salmonidae; genus Oncorhynchus; species Oncorhynchus kisutch. The sequence continues at coordinate 37,169,715 of NC_034180.2, forward strand.
CATATACTTTGTCACATAACGTATTTACCAACATCAAAAAAGCTCACGTGACAGGTAGACTAGGTGTATATACACCAATATTATTGGATAGTAAAATAAGTGGCTACACATGGTGCAGTTCAGCACAATTGTATATAGACACACTGTACAGCGCCTATATACTGTAAAGTCTACACCCCCCTTGGATTTCCTTGCATCTTATTGTGTTACAATTGTCCTTTGTCTATGATCTACACAAAACAATGTCAAAGAAAATGTATTATATTTAAAGATTAATGAAAAAGAAAACACTAATATACCTTGATTAGATCATTATTTACTTCAAAACATGTTAGAAACACATTTGGCAGCAATTACAGCTGTGTCTTATTCTCTGCAATATTTGGCCATTCTTTTCAAAATTCTTCAAGCGCTGTCTAGGTGTTGGGTCCATGGCTAGACAGCAAGTTTCAAGTGTTGCCATAGAGTTAAGCAAACATAAGTCAAAACTGTAACTTATCCACTCAGGAACATTCACTTGTCTCCTTGGTAAGCAACTCCAGTGTAGATTGGGCTTTGAGTTGTAGGTTATTGTCCTGCTGAAAGGTGAATTCCTCTCCCAGTGTCTGGTGTAAAGTAGACAACCATGTTTTCCTCTTGGATTTTGCCTGTGTCACACCATCCGGTTTCTTTTCATCCTGAACAACTCACCAGTCTTTGCAGATGTCAAGGATACCCATATCACAATGCAGCTACCACAATGCTTGAAGATGAGGCAATTACTCAATGATGTGTTGTGTTGGATTTGTCCCAAATAAGGTTTTGCGTTTAGGCCAAAAAGTACCTTTGCCATGTTTTTTTGCAGTATTACTTTAGTGCCTTGTTGAATATATACATATTTTCTCAATATTTGTATTGTTTTATCATTATTGTAGTTACTACAGTGTCGTTGAATCATCCTCAGTTCTCCCATCACAGCCAATGGCCGTTTTAAAATCAGTAATGGCCTCATGGTGACATCCCCTAGCAGTTTCCTTGCTGTCCTAAGGCTTAGTTCAGAAGGAGGACTGCATATTTGATGCGTGTGTGGTTTAATACATCATCCACAGCATAATTATTAACTTGACTATGCTAAAAAGATACAGTATATTTAATGTCTGATTTGTTATTGTTACCCATCTACTAGTCACTGCCCTTCTTTATGAGGCTTTCAAAAAAGCTCCCTGGTCTTTGTCGTCGAAGCTGTGCTTACAAATGAATGTATGGGGGACAGAGGAAGGGGTAATCATTCAAAAATCATGTCAACCCTTATTATTTCAGAGTGAGTCCATATAACTTGTGATTTGTTAAGCCAAAGTTTAGTTCTGAACTAATTTAGACTTGCCTAAACAAAGGGGGTGAATACTTATGCAATGACTATATATTTTAGTTATTGAATATCACATTTGTAGATTTTTTTCACTTTGATATTATGGAGCATTTTGTGTAGATAATGATAAAAGTATAGTTAAATCCCACTTTGTAATGCAACAAAAGTGTAAATGTGTATATTATGCCTATACAGTATATATTGTTTGACAAGTTACAAATGATGTATGTGTATGGAGGGTGGGTTCCATTTTTGCATGTGTATTGATAATGCCTGCCTTTATTTGAATGTACATGGCACCCAATACATTTTTGAATATGGGTTTAACTCACCCACACACATAGATAAAGAACCAGAGGATACTAAAACGTGCCCAGACACAAGGGCAAGTTCTGACAAATACAAACACAAAACAGTATTTTGCCTAGTCCCTGATAGGTGGAGAAAGAAACTACTGTAGGAGAGAATGAAGCAATATTTACCAGAATCCTGTTTTTCAGGTTTTTGGATAGGACAATGGCTACTATTCCAGCTATGATTCCCTGAAGACACAGAAGTCAAGTCACATGTTAGCTAATACACTGTTCCTATTGGCCCACAGGCTAGAATGGTACAACCAACAATTCACTAACTAAAATGGCTCCAGTCTACCAAAGGACCACAGAGATACTACTACTATCAGGTCACATGATAAAGTTACCAGAATGTCACCAAAAGGTCACAACCTTTACCGAATTATGTTTGGGCTTTGTTACGACAGGCTGATACTGTATTCCAAACAAGAATCATAACTTGATTAAAGAAAACCAAAACACAATATACTGCTCAAATGAGCAATACACAATGTAAGGACAACACAGGGAATAGTTTGGCTGCTGATGATCAGTGCTTTTATTATCTGTGCCAGCCTCCAGTCACTCACCACGAGCCCTGCCACCAGGGCGATGATGATGTAGATGGCGTACCCCATGACCCTGGCTTGAACATGCACGTTGATGTGCCTGAGCACAACGCCGTGTACCAGCGCTCCCAGCAAGAAGTTGACGTGTCCCACCAGCACCAGTCCTAGGCCCATTTTCATAAGGGTCTTGTTGTCCTTCAGGTCTGCACAGCACACACCTGGAGCAGAGGATAGAAACATTGCTTCAATATTTTTCATCACTGTAGATAATCTGTGGGTAAACAGTAAACACTGACTTCAATGTACACTACATTACCCAAAGTATGTGGACACCTGCTTGTCGAACATCTCGTTGCAAAACCATGTGCATCAATATAGAGTTCTTCCCCCTTTGCTGCTATAACAGCCTCCACTCTTCTGGGAAGGCTTTCCACTAGATGTTGGAACATTGCTGCGGGGACTTGCTTCCATTCAGCCACAAGAGCATTAGTGAGGTCGGCACTGATGTTAGGGGATTAGGCCTGGCTTGCAGTCAGCGTTCCAATTAATCTCAAAGGTGTTTGATGGAGTTGAGGTCAGGGCTCTGCATGCTAGTCAAGTTCTTCCATACTGATCTCAACAAGCCATTTCTGTATGGACCTCGGTTTGTGCATGGGGGTATTGTCATGCGCTAACAGGAAACAAACTTCACCAAACTGTTGCTACAAAGTTGGAAGCACAGAATCGTCTAGAATGTCATTGTATAATGTAGTGTTAAGATTTCCCTTCACTGGAACTAAGGGGCCTAGCCCAAACCATTATTCCAATAGAGGTGAGCTTTACACCACTCCATCCGACGCTTGCCGTTGCGCATGGTGATCTTAGGCTAGTGTGCAGCTTCACGGTCATGGAAACCCATTTCATGAAGCTCCCGGCGAACAGTTATTGTGCTGACGTTGCTTCCAGAGGCAGTTTGGAACTCGGTAGTGAGTGTTGCAATCAAGGACAGATCATTTTTACGCGGTTCAGCACTTGGCAGTCCCATTCCCTGACCTTGTGTGGCATACCACTTTGTGGCTGAGCCGTTGTTGCTCCTAAATGTTTCCACTTCACAATAACAGCACTTACAGTTGACCGGGGCAGCTTTAGCAGGGCAGAAATTAGACAAACTGACTTGTTGGAAAGATGGCATCCTATGACGGTGCCATGTTGAAAGTCACAAAGCTTTTCAATAAGGCCATTCTACTGCCAATGTTTGTCTATGGAGATAGCATGGCTGTGTGCTCAATTTTATACATATATGTCAACAGGTGTGACTGAAATAACCAAATCCACAAATTTGAAGAGGTGTCCACATACTTTTGAATACACTGCCGTTCAAAAGTTTAAGGTCACTTAGAAATGTCCTTGTTTTTGAAAGAAAAGCACATTTTTTGTCTATTAAAATAACATAAAATTTATCAGAAAATACAGTGTAGACATTGTTAATGTTGTAAATCACTAATGTAGCTGCAAACGGCAGATTTTTAATGGAATATCTACATAGGTGTACAGAGGCCCATTATCAGCAACCGTCACTCCTGTGTTCCAATGGCACGGTGTGTTAGCTAATCCAACTGTATCATTTTAAAAAGGCTAATTGTCCATTAGAAAAACCTTTTGCATTCATGTTAGCACAGCTGGAAACTGTTGTTCTAATTAAAGAAGCAATAAAACTGCCTTCTTTAGACTAGTTGAGTGGTTTCGATTACAGGCTCAAAATGGCCAGAAACAAAGTACTTGATTCTGAAACGCAGTCTATTCTTGTTCTGAGAAGTGAAGGCTATTCCATGTGAGAAATTACCAAGAAACTGAAGATCTCATATAACGCTGTGTACTACTCCCTTCACAGAACAGTACAAACTGTCTCAAACCAGAATAGAAAGAGTGGGAGGCCCCGGTGCACAACTGAGCAAGAGGAAAAGTACATTAGTGTCTAGTTTGAGAAACAGATGCCTCAAGTGTCAGCTGCATTAAATAGTACCAGCAAAACACCAGTCTCAAAGTCAACAGTGAAGCGATGACTCCGGGATGCTGGCCTTCTAGGCAGAGTTGCAAAGAAAAAGTCATATCTCAGACTGGCCAATAAAAAGAAAAGATTAAGATGGGCAAAAGAACAGACACTGGACAGAGGAACGCTGCCTAGAATGCCAGCATCCCGGAGTAGTCTGTTTCTCAAACTAGACACTAATGAACTTGTCCTCTTGCTCAGTTGTGCACCGGGGCCTCCCACTCCTATTTCTAGTCTGGTTACAGACAGTTTGAAAACAAGGCAATGTATAGTGTAATTACAACTGAATCAACATATCTGACCCAGGGCAACACCAGAAATGGTAACTGTTGTGAGTATAAAGACCAATTTCCATTCTCTGCAAGTTAATTATGCATTTGTTGAGAAGAAAAATACAGTATGCTAAACAATGCACAAAGTATAAGACTATTAGGCTACCAGCCCCTGTCTATAAAAATAAAAGAGAGGGGCCTAGATAATTCACTTTATGCTACCTTCTCTGAAGCAAATTGAACCAGGGAGTTTTAAAGTTTAGCCTCCTCTCACCCAGCTAAACCGAAATACAATTGGTCAATTCAGGCCTGCACCTTAGTGTAAGTGATGATATTGCGATCCGCTACTATTCCTCATCTACTAATCCATCAATTGTTTACGAATAGGCATACACAACCAATATTATTACTTTAGGCCCGCCTAATGAGCAATCATTGTCCAAACTGGGAAAATGACGTTATTGACCCACGTTCTGTTATTCATACTGTTTAAGTTTAATGTTACTATATTAAATCAGATAGCCAGATAGTTAGACTACATAGGTAGACCTATGCATTATACTGGAAACGACATTGCTAGAAACGACGACATCCCATGGTAGTTCCTTTGATGACAGACCCTCTACAAAACGTCGGCATGCCGACCCCACCCAGAAAATAATGCTCAGATTAGTAACTCACACTTCTGAAGTAGCCTACGTATCTTCACTTCCATTTAAACTACACATCCGTACAATAAATACAAGTAAACTCACCTAAATTCCCCATGTTGAATTCCGTTTGCACTCAAGTCATTTTAAAGGTATTTCTGTATCGCCATTTGGCTCTTGAAACAGCGAACGCCGCTTCTGCTTTGTTCGTTCTCTTCTCTTTCCGCACACCTGCAAGGAATCCAACCCGTGCTTCAGTTTGAGGACGCTACGCTCCGCCTCGAGTTGGCTATTACCTGTGAAATAATAGTTCTCTGTCAAAACTGATCAGAAAGGAATTTATACTGTATTTCCAATGACGTAGCCTACCTACACATATATGGGTAAACAAGTAATGTAAGGCTGCGTTTAAACAGGCAGTCCATTTTTTGAAACTTATCTATTATTATTATTATTATTATTATTATTCACTTCTTAAAGCGTTATTGGTTAAGCGCTTGTAAGTACGCATTTCACTGTACGGTGTACGAAATACACTGTACGAAATACAGTGACCAATTTATTTAACCTTCATTTAACTTGGCAAGTCAGTTAACAAGTCAGTTAACATAAGGACACATTCTTATTTACAATGACGGCCTACCAAAAGGCAAAAGGCTGGGATTAAAAAGAAAAGAAAAAAACAAGTATTTATCCGTTATTTTACCAGGTAAATTGACTGAGAACACGTTCTCATTTGCAGCAACGACCTGGGGAATATTATTTTATTATTATTATTTTTTTATTTCACCTTTATTTAACCAGGTAGGCTAGTTGAGAACAAGTTCTCATTTGCAACTGCGACCTGGCCAAGATAAAGCATAGCAGTGTGAACAGACAACACAGAGTTACACATGGAGTAAACAATAAACAAGTCAATAACATAGTCGAAAAAAATTATCTATATACATTGTGTGCAAAAGGCATGAGGAGGTAGGCAATAAATAGGCCATAGGAGTGAATAATTACAATTTAGCAGATTAACACTGGCGGGATAAATGATCAGATGATGATGTGCAGGTAGAGATACTGGTGTGCAAAAGAGCAGAAAAGTAAATAAAATAAAAACAGTATGGGGATGAGGTAGGTAAATTGGGTGGGCTATATACCGATGGACTATGCACAGCTGCAGCGATCGGTTAGCTGCTCTGATAGCAGATGTTTAAAGTTGGTGAGGGAGATAAAAGTCTCCAACTTCAGGGATTTTTTCAATTCGTTCCAGTCACAGGCAGCAGAGAACTGGAAGGAAAGGCGGCCAAATGAGGCCAGATTGGGAATTTAACCAGGACACCGGGGTTAACACCCCTACTCTTACGATAAGTGCCATGGGATCTTTAATGACCTCAGAGAGTCAGGACATCCGTTTAACGTCCCATCCAAAAGACGGCACCCTACACAGGGCAGTGTCCCCAATCACTGCCCTGGGGCATTGGGATCCTACTGGCCCTCCAACACCACTTCCAGCAGCATCTGGTCTCCCATCCAGGAACTGACCAGGACCAACCCTGCTTAGCTTCAGAAGCAAGCCAGCAGTGGTATGCAGGGTGGTAATGCAGCTGGAATGCTGCCGTTTACAGTATATACAAATATAGGACAAAACATACATCATGATAAGAGAGACAACACTACATAAAGAGAGACTTAAGACAACACAGTGTGGTAGCAACACAACATGACATCAACGTGGTAGCAACACATCATGGTAGCAGCACAAAACAGGGTACACACATTATTGGGCACAAACAACAGCACAAAGGGCAAGAAATTAGAGACAACAATACATCACACAAAGCAGCCACAACTGTCAGTAAGAGTGTCCATGATTGAGTCTTTGAATGAAGAGATTGAGAAAAAACGGTCTAGTTTGATTTGTTTTTGCTGAAAAAGAGCTGATGTGAAAATATCTACTGTGATTGGTCAAAAGACCAATTTTGTGGAAGAAATAATTGGGCTGCCTGTGTAATAATAGCCTAATAACACGCCAAACAATAAGGCTAGCTATTAAAAAATAAAAGATTGGTCAGAAGTCAGTGATATAGGGAAACTGGTTGACAATGACATTGGTAGAAGTTTATGCATTTTTACAGTTTTTCACAGATGGATCCAAGGACCCAGATTGTGGGCACAGGAGCAGGCTTTTACATTCGTGAATTTTATGTGCAGATATGTAGAAGACTAACAGATTAACTGTCTGTACTCTGTTGAAATGTTGGCAATAGGGGTTGCCCTCCAGTAGGTGGAGGACGTTCAACCTGTCAGAATTGTATTATGCTCAGATTCTCTTTCTGTATTGTGTAGTTTATCCTCTGGAAAATCTAATAGGAGTGATCTACTATTGCAAGCATTAATGCTATTAAGGAGAATCGAGAGACTGGGTGTGGAAGGGAGTGAAATTGTAGACCAGATAGGCAAAGGGGCTTTAAAACTAGATATAATTGATATTCATGCTCCACTGGGTGGAGCTGAGGCCAAATGTAAGATCAGAGCAATTTTGATAGATGTGTGGCAGGAGAGATGGGACTGAGACCAAGAGCCGGTATTTATATGCCCTCCAGAGAAATGTCGGTGGACCAAGATTCAAAGGTCAGAATTTGAAGGAAGAGGTGTTGTTTGCTCGGTTGCACCTAGGACATTGAACTCGTCATTACATCTGGTTGGCAAGCATGTAAATGGTATGTGTCTGAATTGGGTCGATGAAACGGTGGAGCATGTGTTATATTGATGTAAGTATGTTGCAGAGAGGGAAATATAAAAGTGTAGGGTTATTGATGTTGGAAGGGGATGGGGTAGGGTTTTTTAGAAGTTAGTAGGGCTCTTTTTTCTTTTTTCTTATCTCCCTCAAAGCCCTCCTGAAGGATTAGCATACGTTTGTATAATGCATACATCTATATTTTAGGTAACTAATGAGTGGATACAATATATATAGGGGTGACAGGAAGCCTAGTGGGGTCGGCAGGTAGCCTAGTGGTTAGAGCTTTGGGCCAGTAACTGAAAGGTTGCTAGAACGAATCCCTGAGCTGACAAGGTAAAAATCTGTCGTTCTGCCCCTGAACAAGGCAGTTAACCCACTGTTCCTAGGCCGTCATTGTAAATAAGAATCTTAACTGACAAGACTGATTCAAAACATCAAAAGGACAGACAGTGTCTTCTCAGTTCCACCATGCTCACCACCGGGTCTGCGTTGCACCAAACGGCGGGCGTCACATATACAGGGAATCTTCAATTTCAGTTACTCCACCTCAACACTTAACGCAACCCCAATAATCACTCCTTTCAAAGGCACCATGCTCCAGAGAGCAAAACTAGTCACAGGTCTTGTTCTGAGGTGCTTGACGCGATGTGCCCGCTCCCTCTGGGCAGTCCACTTCGAGCTACCTTCACTCATTTAACAGTACTCAAATAATTTTCTACCCAGCCTGATACTACATATGGGTCAGCCAAAAGGCAGGGATCCACTTTCTCCAAGAACTTCACTTCCACTGAGCCAGAATCATCCTTTGCATGACCATAGGGGGCGAGGTTTGTACTCGGAGGTCTTCACCGCACCTGCCATCGCAGGTAATTTATTCTCATCAGGTTACATTTCTGAGCCATCAGAGACAGCAGAGTACAGTTCGTACTTGGTGCCATTCTTCCTCAACACTCATCTTCCCTCTGCACTCGGCTCTTCACCTTCTTCCTCACTGCTCATAACCACCTCTATCCGTTCACCAAGTTCATGCACCTTCATCAGCTGTATTGTCTGGTAGAACTGATGGCCTTTCTCCAATACCCAGCTTCTGTTCCTTAGCACACTTTACTAGTCTGACTATCTCTACCCTCTCCATGCTCGCAAAACGTGGGCTACTCTGCATCTGAGAGCAGCGTCCTCCTCAGCTCAATCTTCAGATTCCTGGATCTTGGTGCATTTCCAATGGTGTCTCCGGGGCGGTCGGTCCGCCTGACAGTCGAAAAGTTCACTATCTCACCCCTCTCTCATACTCCCAAAAAGACTTTTGCTTGAAAAATGAGAGCAAAGCGGAAATATTACTGTTGTATGTCTCTCTTGACCCACAGTAGCAACAACATAGAAACACTTACTAAATCAAGTAATCTGTCATTAATTTATACATTTTTCCACAGGTCATAGTCGCACAAACTTACATCAAGCTAAGATGTTTGGTGCAGTATTTCTCAAGTTTAAAAAATCTACATGAAAACTAGTCTTCTCTTGTTGAATGACAACAAACACTTCGGGCCGGTTTCACAGATAGGGTTTAGATTAAGTCAGGAGTAGGCCTTAATGTATACTTGTTAAACTAGGGCATTTAAGTAGTTTTCATGAACGTGGCTTAAATTTGTCTTAGTTAGTCTGAGACTATGGAGTCCTGGAGTAAGGTAAGTAAGCCTAAAAGAGAACACCGGGTTAATTCTGTGTAACCAATGTGAAATGGCTAGCTAGTTAGCGGGGGTGCGAGCTAATAGCGTTTCAATCGGTGACGTCATTCGCTCTGAGACCATGAAGTAGTTGTTCACCTTGCTCTGCAAGGGCCGTGGCTTTTGTGGAGCGGTGGGTAACGATGCTTCGAGGGTGGCTGTTGTCAATGTGTGTAGAGGGTTCCTGGTTCAAGCCCAGGTAAGGGCGAGGAGAGGGACGGAAGCTATACTGTTACACCTGATTAGGTTATGTATGAGCACATGCTGTTCATGCTGTTATGTATGAGCACATGCAAACGTTTGTTTGCAGACCACCATGATATCATAGAAGTTTCCATTACCCATGTAGGCCGAATATTCTCATGAATACATTGGTTACGGTTTACATGCCCTCACACCGATCTGTGTCATGTATCAGATTGCCTATAGCCTGAGAAAGCCAGCCTGTAGCCTATAGAGTTCTATAATTGACATATTATAATCATTCTCATGTCCCAATGTATGCAGTCCGTGTCATGGTGAAACTTGCACTCCTGTAGGCTAGATCTGAAATAATTGGATGGTGAAACTTGCTAGCCAACCAGAAAAGAAAAGCGATGCACTTCAGGCATTCTAAGTCTTTGTCCTGCAAATAAACATTTTTTACAGTTGAAAAACATTGCAAGCAGTAAGCCTAGCCATTTAGAATGAAATGTGGAGTGAGCATTATGGTTACATAAATCATAGTCCAAAGACACTGATGCAATAGTCTAGTATCCCATTGTAGCTACATGGCACTGAGACCACCATCTGCAGGGTACAAACAGCCTGAACCAGCACCTCCCCACAATTCCCAAACAATGCATCTACCGGTATGCATCCTCTATTCATTTTAATGTGTTGACAGTTGCTTGATCTGCTCTGAAAATGTGAAAAGTATGAAAGCCAACAGTCCAATATTCTAGAACACTGCTGTGCATATACACTTACAGTGCATTCGGATCGTATTCCGACCCCTCGACTTTCTCCACATTTTGTTACATTACAGCCTTATTCTAGAATGTACTCATTTTTCCCCCTCATCAATCTACACACAATACGCCATAATGACAAAGCAAAAACAGGTTGACATTTTTGCTAATTTATTAAAAATAAAACTGAAATAACACATTTACATAATTATTTAGACCCTTTAAATCAGTACTTTGTTGAAGCACCTTTGGCAGTGATTACTGCCTCGAGTCTTCTTGGGTATGACGCTTGAAGTTTGGCACACCTGTATTTGGTGAGTTTCTCCCATTCTCTCAAACTCTATCAGGTTCGATGGGGAGCATAGCTGCACAGCTATTTTCAGGTCTCTCCAGAAATGCCACTCCTGCATTGTCATGGCTGAGTGCTTGGGGTCATTGTCCTGTTGGAAGGTGAACCTTCGCCCCAGACTGAGATCCTGAGGGCTCTGGAGCAGGTTTTCATCAAGGATCTCTCTGTACTTTGCTACGTTCATCTTTCCCTCAGTCCTGACTAGTCTCCCAGTCCCTGCGCTGAAAAACATCCACGCAGCCAGGGTTGGGGTGTAACGGATTACATGTATTACGTTACATGTAAGGGATTGCAAATAATGGTAACTGTAATCTGTTATATTACCAGCAAAAATATTGTAATCAGATTAGACACTTTTGAAAAACTAGATTACTTCAATGATTACTTTGAAATTCAGAAAGGATGTTAGATTTTTTTTGACACTTCTCTGTTCTCAATGACATTCAAATCATAATTGAAAACAGGCGAAAGTTTAAGTTCGTTCCACCTGATCGAGTCTGACCACAAGTCAGAGAGCACTATGATGACACACCAAATGTGTTTGATGGATTGCGGGAAAAGCGTAGGAGTGGGCTTTTGTAGGCTACAGTCCAAACTATATCTTCCAATGATGCGACTGCTGTAGGCAACCTAAGATGATCCAACTTGAATAAACACTCGGAGGTAAGGATGACAGGTGTCGTCTACGGTGATACAGATTTAACTTATTGATATCTACATAGCGCATTGATGTGAATCAGCATTATGCTGCCACCATAATGCTTCACCGTAGGGATGGTGCCAGGTTTCCTCCAGACGTGACACTTGGCATTCAGGCCAGAGTTCAATCTTAGTTTCATCAGATCAGAGGATCTTGTTTATAATTGTCAGAGTCCTTTAGGTGCCTTTTGGCAAACTCCAAGTGGGCTGTCATGTGCCTTTTCTCATGGTCTGGCCACTCTACCATATAGGCCTGATTGGTGTTGTGCTGCAGAGATGGTTGTCCTTCTGGAAGGTTCTCCCAGCTCCACAGAGGAACTCTGGAGCTTTGTCCAAGTGATCATTGGGCTCTTGGTCACCGCCCTGACCAAGGCCCTTCTCCCCCGATTTCTCAGTTTAGCCGGGCAGCCAGCTCTAGGAAGAGTCTTGGTGGTTCTAAACGTCTTCCATTTAATAATTATGGAGGTCACTATGTTCTTGGGGACCTGCAATGCTACAGACATTTTTTAGTACCCTTCCCCAGATCTGTGCCTCGCCACAATCGTGTCTCAGAGCTCTACGGCCAATTCCTTCGACCTCATGGCTTGGTTTTTGTTCTGACATGCGCTGTCAACTGTGGGACCTTATATAGACAAATAACATCCAATCAATTGAATTGACCACAGGTGGACTCCAATCAAGTTGTGTAAACATCTTCAAGGATAATCAATGGAAACCGGATGCACCTGAGCTCAATTTCGAGTCCCATAGCAAAGGCTCTGAATACCTACGTAAATAAGGTATTTCTGTTTTTTTTTACATTTCCAAACACTTCTAAAAACCTGTTTTCGCTTTGTCATTATTGGGTAGTGTGTAGATTGAGGATTTTTATTTATTTAATCCATTTTAGAATAAGGATGTAACTTAACAAAATGTGGAAAAAGTCAAGGTGTCTGAATCCTTTCTGAATGCACTAAGTATATTTTAAACCAAATACTTTTAGACTTTAACTCAAGTAGAATTATGAAAATTGAGTACTTTTTATACCACTAATGGGGTGAGACGCCCACTGTGTGATAATACCGGTAATTCCGGTTTTTCATCAGTTTGAAGTCATTCCATCAAAACAATGAGGTAAATATATATATATTTAATTTTTTGTCATTTAGAAAAAGTTGTAGATATAATCACACTTGACCAAATAAATCGTCCTCAACTAATCAAATGCTCCTTACATAAAAATGACATTTTATTTAAAAAATGTTTTGTCAACTGCAGCCATTTTCCATCATAGTTTGTTACCATAAGCATGACCATCATCCACTTAAAAATAAAATGTTAAACATATCCTAACTTTTTTTTCAGCAATTAGACATTGATCTTAGGTGGGTAGTTTTACCCCATGTTACCCTACACATGTCGTACTGATTTTTTGGGGGGTTTAATAAACCTGGTCAATGGCAAAAAGCTGTGGTCACTCCCAGATGTCGCTGTAGGGATTTGTGTTGAGTAGTTGTGACGGAACACCCGCCGCGCTCCCTTTTATAACGCATGCTCAGTTTTTTTCCTATCACAAGTTTGACCCTGTCTATTTCTTCTGCGTACTGCACTGTCTATATAGTGCCCATGCTTTTCCCACGCAGTCTCTTTCCCCAGCCACAAAACAACCGTGAGTGTAACTCACCGTTCTTTAACAACTTTAAAAATATTTTAAAAAACATAAAATTCATAAAATATAAAAAATAAGTAGCTGTCGTAATCTAAACAATATTTTAAATCGCAAAACATTATTTGGGGAGTTAATAATAGGCCTCGGGCTTAAACCGATGTTTAGGACAAATCGAATTTTCAGGAGATTACGCCGAAATTCCATTCTGTTTTAGCTGTCTCTTTTCTCGTCAGCGAGTCGTGGAATACTTTTAGGTCAAGTCACATTTTGGTGGAAAGAGCGTCTTAGGCTCATTACGCACAGATTCTGCCTCGGCGGACAATTCTTAACAATTCTCGTGGCTAACGCGAGGGAATAATTCATACATTTTGTGCACTTCAAGAAATGAACACAGCGAATGAGGGGAGTTATCCAATGGCTTCTCTATATGTTGGCGACCTGCACCCTGATATCACTGAAGCTATGCTGTATGAGAAATTCAGCCCAGCTGGACCAGTGCTGTCTATTCGAGTATGTCGTGATATGATCACCCGACGCTCTCTGGGTTATGCCTATGTGAATTTCTCGCAACCCACGGACGGTAAGAAAAAAAGCATGCCTCAAAATCGGTGTTTGTTTGCATTACGGTGAAGAGTTGATTTGATCTTTGATTTGAACATGTTGTCCGTGTTATTCTGTGCATCTGTCTAAGAGGATACAATGTAAAGCACATCTTGCTTTTAAAGAGTATCAATTGTTATGATTTCCCGTTAGAAAGTACACAATATATACCAAAGTTTAGACACCCCATCAAATTAGTGAATTCGGCTATTTGAGCCATACCCGTTGCAGAAAGGTGTATAAAATCGAACACACTGCCATGCAATGTCCATAGACAAACATTGGCAGTAGAGACTGGCCTTACTGAAGAGCTCAGTGACTTTCAACATGGCACCGTCATAGGACGCCACCTTTTCAACAAGTTAGTACATTTCTGCCCTGCTAGAGCTGCCCCAGTGAACTTAAGTGCTGTTATTGTGAAGTGGATAGTCTAGGAACATCAACGTCTCATACGCGAAGTGGTAGGCCACACAAGCTCACACTCACTACAGAGTTCCAAACTGCCTCTGGAAGCAACGTAAGCACAATAATTGTTTGTCGGGAGCTTCATGAAATGGGTTTTCTTTGCCGAGCAACAGCACACAAGCCTAAGATCCCCATGTGCAATGCTAAGTGTCGTTCAAGGAGAACGCTACCTGCCCTAATGTATAGTGCCAACTGTAAAGTTTGGTGGATGAGGAATAATGGCCTGGGGCTGTTTTCATGGTTCAGGCTAGGCCCCTTAGTTCCAGTGAGGGGAAATCTTAAAGCTTCCAACTTTGTGGCAACAGCTTGGGGACGGCCCTTTCCTGTTTAAGCATGACAATGCTCCCGTGCACAAAATGAGGTCCATACAGAAATGGTTTGTTGAGATTGGCGTGGAAGAACTTAACTGGCCTACACAGAGCCCTGACCTCAATCCCATCGAACAGCTTTGGGGTGAATTGGAATGCACACTGCGAGCCAGGCCTAATCCCCTAACATCAGTACCCGACCTCACTAATGCTCTTGTGGCTGAATGGAAGCAAGTCCCCGCAGCAATGTTCCAACATCTTGTGGATAGCCTTCCCAGAAGAGTGGAGGCTGTTATAGCAGCAAAGCGGGACCAACTCTGTATTGATGCCCATGATTTTGGAATAAGAGTTTCAATGAGCAGGTGTCCACATACTTCTGATCATATCTACATAATTCACACCTATGTTACCTATATAGAGCTCTGTTGTTACCTCCCGACTCCACTACCTAGTGCAAACATCAATACAAATGCAATCTAAGAGGTGTAGGCTAAGCCCCAACTCTGCAATTAACAAAATTAATGGGAGAGGATAAATGTTTTCCCTCACTTTGGACTCAAGTAAACTTGCTCAGAACCATGCATGGCACAGTCAGTCTACTAAAGCATACGGTACAGACTCTCAAAATGACTTTTTGCCTTGCATGGACCAACTCTGTTGAGTGGAGAAGTACACATTTGGAATAGTATCTCGACCCATATAGCAATGATGGCCCACTTCTTCCATCTGACAGTATTGGAGGATTGACCAGAATCTGCTCCAAGACTCCTGCTTTGTACATGTTGTAGCCAGGCTACTGTCTGTGTTCTGCATTTACCTTTGAATAAGTGGCGCTACAGTTTTGCTCCAAAGTACTGCTCCACACTGCCTAACCCAGGGTTTCACAAACTCTGTCCTCAGGATCCCACGTTTTTGGCTTTTGCCCTAGCACTACACAGCTGATTCAAATCAACTAATCATCAAGTTTTGATCATTTGAATCAACTGTGTAGTGTTGGGGCAAAAACCAAAATGTGCACCCCTTGGGGTCTCGAGGACTGAGTTTGGGAAACGCTGGAACCCAAAGTGACCCATTTGAGCTCCTATTTAAAGGGCCACCAGGAAACTGTTCTGCAGTGAAATGAATTCCCATCGCCTCCCCTGCTGCCTTACACACACAGAGAGGAAGAAAAGGCACATCTGAACATTAACTTGTGCATTTCTCTGCTTTCTTTGGATCATGTTATGTCATGCATTTGTGTGTCGTCTGAAAAGAATAAGTCAATAGATAGCAGGAATGTATTTGTAGAAGCAGAAACTTTTCTCTGGGATGTAACACCTATTTATGGTTGGAATTCTTCAGTAATTGTTGAAGGGTTGTGTAATTCACATCTCCATGTTCTTCACTACATGTGGATCTGTAATGTTTTACTCATGTTTTAGGGGCTTACAATTTCTTTCCCAAATCCACTCCCAATTTACGCCATACGAGGGTACACACTTGAGGAATTTCCAGCATTTGCATTGGGAGTCAGTCTAAGCCCCAATCCTGTGGCTATTGTAAGAATTCTGAAATACAACAGAATTTCATGCTTTGATATACCACTTGATTCATCAATCACTCTTCTCATTATCCAATGTAGAGTTATCATCTACAGTAGAATGCTGTATTTGTTGGTGAGTGTGACCTGGCAGGATTGAGCTATAATTTGTGTTCTATGAAGGTGCCTGTCTGCCGACTGTTTATGCAGTTTGGGATGTTTTGATTTTGCACCTGCCATCACTTGTCTGAGCCAGTGTAGAGAGAATCCCATGGCAATATTACCTGGAGGTTGTATTTTGATCACAAACACAATATGTCTAGGTTGTGAATATACAGGTTTAGACGACATCACAAACCTGTTACCATCGCCATTGCTAACTAGCATAGCTAGTCCCATTGTTGCAAAGAGTTATGGGATATTAGAATCCCGTTGTTTTAAAGGCATGGTCAATTTGACGTCTGAAGTGGCCGTACAGCGTTTACTGCGATGCATACGTCAGGGCTTCTTGCGCTGAGCAGAGCTATTGTGAAGTAAGTTGTCAAGGAAGTGAGTTTATGTTTATACAAGACCACCCGCCCCTCGTTATGCTGTCGCACTCTCCAGACGAAGTCTCCGACTACATTGTTGGGTCAAGCATGAGTTGGCTTTTAACCTTTTGTCATCTTCAACCTAGCATCATGTCAGGAAGTAAAAGTCTAGTACAACTACTACCACATACACTGAACAAAAATATAAACGCCACATGTTCCCATGTTCCATGAGCTGAAATAAAAGATCCCAAAAATGTTCCATACACACAAAAAGCTTATTTCTTTAAGATTTTGTGCCCAAGTTTGTTTATGTCCGTTAGTGAGAATTTCTCATTTGCTAAGATAATCCATCCACAGTAAAAGGCCACTATACAATTTGCTGATTTGTCACACAACACATTGCCACAGACGTCTCGATGTAAAGGGAGCGTGCAATTGGCATGCTCACTGCAGGAATGTCCACCAGAGCTGTTACCAGAGAATT
The DNA here is from genome assembly GCF_002021735.2 of Oncorhynchus kisutch. Lineage (NCBI taxonomy): Eukaryota > Metazoa > Chordata > Actinopteri > Salmoniformes > Salmonidae > Oncorhynchus > Oncorhynchus kisutch. The sequence goes on from NC_034180.2 coordinate 37,186,925, forward strand.
TAATGTTAATTGCTCTACCATAAGCTGTCTTCAATGTCGTTTTGGAAAATTTGGCAGTACGTCCAACCGGCCTCACCACGCCAGCCTAGGACCTCCACATCTGACTTTTTCACCTGCGGGATCGTCTGAGACCAGTCACTCGGGCATCTGATGAAACTGTGGGTTTGCACACCTGAAGAATTTCTGCAGAAACTGTCAGAAACCGTCTCAGGGAAGCTCATCTACGTGTTCGTCATCTTTACCAGTGTCTTGACCTGACTGCTGTTTGGCGTTGTAACCGACTTCAGTGGGCAAATGCTCACCTTCGGTGGCCACTGGCACGCTGAAGAAGTGTGTTCTTCATAGATTAATCCTGGTTTCAACTGTACTGGGCAGATGGCAGACAGCATGTGTGGGCGATTGGTTTGCTGATGTCAACGTTGTGAACAGAGAAACCCACCTCCACCATGGGGCAATGGCATGGGCAGGCATAAGCTATGGACAACGAACACAATTGCATTTTATCGATGGCAATTTGAATAAACAGAGACACCATGACGAAATGCTGAGGCCTATTGTCGTGCCATTCATTCACCTCATCACCTCATGTTTCAGCATGATAATGCATGGCCCCATGTCGCAAGGATCTGTACACAATTCCTGCGAGCTTAAAATGTCCCAGTTCTTCCATGGCCTGCATGTTTGGGACGCTCTGGATTGACGAGTAAGACAATCTTCCAGTTCTCGCCAATATCCAGGAACTTCACACAGCCATTGAAGAGGACATTCCACAGGCCACAATCAACAGCCTGATCAACTCTATGCGAAGGAGATGTGTGGGAGGCAAATGGATACCAGATACTGACTGGTTTTTGGATCCACACCCCTACCTTTTTCATTTTTAAGGTATCTGTGACCAACAGATGCATATCTGTATTCCCAGTCAAGTGAAATCCATAGATTTAGGGCCTAGTGAATTTATTTTAATTAATTCAGTTCAGGTATTTCCTTTTTATATGAACTGTAACTCAGTAAAATCTTTAATGGTTGTGTTTTCATATTTTTGTTCAGTGAATTTGAGAACTTCCTTCATGTGTCTGAAGTCGCTTTGGCTGACCATCCCCACTTTCAGCATGTCACCGCTGCATTTAAGTCTCAAGACCTGGTGTTGATCATCTGAACATTCTTGTTGAATGTGTCTCCCATCAATGGCAGGCAGATAATGCTCAACTCACATTCCACACTAGCACATACTCTCAGGACCCCTCTCTAAATATCTCAGGCAGCCTAAATATTCCCTGCCTATAATATCTAAAACCCTATAAAGTCTCAATTTAAGGGTAATTTTGACAGAATATATTAGGGTTGCTACCTGCCTCGCCTAGAATAAAATTTTCAGTTTTATGACAAAATACATTTCTAGTATCACATTGACCTGGTGAAGTTCACTTCAAGGGTTTTTTGTGTGTTACATTCAGTTCACCTCTTGTTTGATGTGTTTATCTATTTCTGCTATTCATCCATTCAGCAATCCCAGCTCCACATGGTGCAAATTTTTTTTCATCAAGGTTGGCCATGGGAAACCTTCCAGAACAACGAGAAACCATCACACACCATCTCTGAGCTGGTTTGTGTGAAGTACAATTGCACAGCTAACTGCTGATGCCAGCAGACGCAAGCGGGCTCCGTTTTGTTAGCGGACATGTTTAGCTCTAAAGCCCGGGTGTGTGTTGCTGTGGAGTGACGGGAACAAAGGGGAGGTCTCTGGTTGGCACGTGTGCCCAGATGGACATGAGGGGACATGAGAGAGGCAGCAGGAAAATGCGAACTGGCACAACATAAATAACGATAGGCAGATCTAGAAATGTAAATCGAAGTGACAGCACACTGGCAGCAAATGTAGTTTGGACAAATAAAATGAATAGTGGCTAGTATTAATTAGAACCTCTAAAAGAGAACCTGTTAAAGAATGTCACGTTTTCAAGAGCCATTTGCCCCATTTGAATTATAACCGTACATGTACAGTATGTATCCCATTGTTTATATTCATTATGAGAGTGTGCATAAATGATGACTTAGGACCAGAAGTGCCTTGTAGGCCGCATGTGTCTGTGAGCGCCGTGTGCCCTCCCCTCACAGCTGGTCAGTGTGGTGGCAGGCGGGGGTCAGACTCCATAGTCACATGGTCTAGTTAGTAGTTAGGACACTCCAATAGTAGCGTGGGTTCTTTAAAACAATGTGCCTTAAACTGGGGCCAGTAGTTTTTTTCTGACCACATGACCAGGAATAACTTCTAGTCTTGTCCACTAGGGCACAATTTGGTGGAGTGAATGATTGGGAGGCGTACATTTGGTGTAGCATGCAGAGTGGTGTGGTGTCCATGATTCGAAGTGGGCACTAAATAGCATAAACAACATGGTGTAGTGGACCCAGTGGTTGAGATGTTTTTAATGTTGTAAGTTAACACCCTGACTCTACCCTCTGACCTCTCCCCCTGCCCTCTAGCCGAGAGAGCCCTGGACACCATGAACTTTGATGTAGTGAAAGGGAAGCCAATCAGAATCATGTGGTCACAGCGAGATCCCTCACTCAGGAAGTCTGGGGTGGGCAACGTGTTCATCAAGAACCTGGACAAGACCATTGATAACAAGGCCCTCTATGACACCTTCTCTGCCTTTGGGAACATCCTGTCTTGCAAAGTAAGATGGAAGTGTTTCCGGCCAGACATCTGTATGACCATGTATACACATTATGTGTATACATACTATGTCATATTTTTTTTTAAACGGCATACATTTTTTTTCTCAAACAGGTTGTATGTGATGAGAATGGATCCAAGGGATACGCGTTTGTGCACTTCGAAACGCAGGAGGCAGCTGACCGCGCCATCGAGAAGATGAACGGCATGCTTCTGAACGATCGCAAGGTGTGAGTGTCTGATTAACTAGGAGAGGGTGGGGAATGTTGGTTCTAAGTTTTGGCTGACTTTTCTTGGTGAATTGAATTATGGGAAATTTCAGGCCCGGAGTGACCATAATTGTACACTTGCTAACTTGATCAAAAACGAGGGCTGAGGGGCTTACGTTGCCAACTTCCCTTGCTTGGTTAATCATTGGGACCAATGACAAAGATGGCAGCGGGGATTCCCCCAAGGGCATAAGGTGAGGGTAAGTGGAGGAGGGTATGTCTTTAATGAGTTTGAAACGCAGCCCCTGTTCCTGGAGATCTACCCTCTTGTAGGTTTTCACTCCAATCCCAGTTGTAACTAACCTGATTCAGCTTATCAATCATCTAATAATTAGAATCAGGTGCACTAGATTAGGGTTGGAGTGAAAACTTACAGGACGGTAGCTCTCCAGGAATAGGGTTGGAGACTCCTGGTTAATATCAATCAAGGGCAGTTAGGATGTTGATAAGGATTGTAGTAGCTCATCTGTTTACCTATACTGTGAATTGTCTTTTGCCTTGTCAACTTGTTAAGGGGGAAGTAAAACATTTCTTGTGATAATGAAGGTGAATGAGAGAACTCAAAGGGTTCTTTGGCCATCCCCATAGGTATAGGAGAACCCTTTTTTCGGTTCCAGGTAGAACCCTTTCGGGTTCCATGTAGAACCCTCTGGAAAGGGTTACACATGGAACCCAAAGGGGTTCTACCTGGAACCAAAAAGGCCTGTAGATAGATATAACGAGCCATATAACACCCCACACTCAGTCCCCATAAACCATGGCTTTGTGTGGTTTGTTGAACTACACAACTAACAGTGAATGTTTTTTTGCAGTGCTTACTGGAGTTCTTACTTTACCACCTCGCTTACTTTTTTGAAACCTACAAAACATGTCCACACTCTGGTCACCTCACACCCCGTGTCAGCTGAATGTCCGTCTGTACGTTTGTCCACCCTGCCTGCCTGGCGTGTGTATGTGTGTCTAACCACGCTTGTGTGTTTTAGTGATGGAGCGAGTGCAGGAATGCAATACTGGAGCACGGATTGGGAGAGGTCTGCATAGCAAGGTAAAGTCTGAGGTGAGGAAGATGATCCAACAAGCTTGTTTGATCCTCAGCTTTCCTCTTTATGAACCTCTGTCCCTCCATCCTTCAGGTCTTGGACCAGGAAATGTCATTGTTTGTGTGCTGTGTTCTGGGTGTATAGCATGAATGCTCTGTTTTCCTGATTGTGGTGCCATAAACCATGCAAGGTTGATCAATGTTGTTCCTGAGAGGTGCTTGACTGACTCAATGTGGTCTTGTCTTATACGAAGTGCTTCCTTCTATTTAGTAGTCATGTCTGGGCATCCTCAATGTCAGTGCTGGGAACACCAGCTTGAAGCCAGAAAACATGTATCTCAGATGAAAAACATGAGAGATGGATCACAGTCCCTTTCTCCCTCCTGCTCAGGACTGTTTTACAAGAGTTGTTGCTGCTCTCGCTGTGTTTAGGTTCGTTGGACGATTCAAGTCTCGGAAGGAGAGGGAGGCAGAACTGGGGGCCAAAGCAAAGGAGTTCACCAACGTCTACATCAAGAACTTTGGAGACGACATGAATGATGACAAGCTAAAGGAAATGTTTGACCAATACGGTAAGCTGCGACACAGAGTCATACTGAGTTTTCTCATTAGTGGAGCCATTTAGTTTTTCACATTAGTCTTGAAATCCACCCAAGGAACCTAGACATGAACTTGCCTTTCTCCAAACTCATATACCGGAGTCATAATTATTCCCTTTTCCTCCCTGCAGGTAAAACTCTCAGTGTGAGGGTTATGGCTGACCCCAGTGGCAAATCCAGAGGTTTTGGCTTTGTGAGTTACGAGAAACACGAGGACGCTAACATGGTAGGTATATTATACCCACATGACAACAGTTGTCCATACCAGTCGGTGGGATTTCATGGTTGGTGGAAAAATACTGAAACAATCACTCATCACATTGTTAACTTATGGGTTTACTACATATACACTGGTTGTAAGAATGAATCTCTACTCAGGCATGTGAGGAGATGAACGGTCTAGAGTTCAACGGGAAGACCGTCTTCGTGGGGCGTGCTCAGAAGAAGATGGAACGGCAGGCAGAGCTAAGGAGAAAGTTTGAGATGTTGAAACAGGAGAGGATCAGCCGTTACCAGGTCAGTCGCCTCCTCTGGCACCACTATGTCTAATAGAACACTGATAAGAAACAAATGCCATCATTCAACCTAACATATTGTTTCATAGTCCCCACCCATTAGACAACAAGCCAGGCTGAGTATGTGTGTGGGTCATGACTGTATTTCTGGTTACAGGGCGTTAACCTTTACATTAAAAACTTGGACGACACCATTGACGACGAGAAACTGCGAAAGGAGTTTACCCCATTCGGGTCCATCACCAGTGCCAAGGTGAGAGAGTTTAGCAGAGGTCAATGTGGTACAACAACAATGACCCCTTTTTAGTTTTGTATTTGGAGTATGTTCTCCAGAAAAACACAACTGACTTCTCTCAATGCAGGTGATGCTGGACGAGGGGCGGTCCAAGGGCTTTGGGTTCGTCTGCTTCTCCTCTCCTGAGGAGGCCACCAAGGCTGTGACTGAGATGAATGGGCGCATCGTGGGCTCCAAGCCAATCTACGTGGCCTTGGCTCAGCGCAAAGAAGAGCGCAAAGCCCACCTCACTAACCAGTATGTGCAGCGCATCGCTGGCATGAGGGCCATGCCAGCCAACGCCAACATCAACCAGTTCCAGCCCGCCAGCGGATACTTCATGCCTGCAGTGCCACAGGTTAGTGTTGAAAGGAGAGCGGGTTCAAATGGGTTTGAAAGTTGTGTGCTTTACTGGAAATGCCCTTCACAACAGCCATGTCAGGGTTCTGCCAGTTGATATGATAGACTGCTGTGCAAATGCCAGTAAGAATCAGTATTTTTTTTTTAATGTAGAGTAAGATTGAGAACTTTAATGTTGTGCAACATTGTGTGTGTGTGTGCACGTCAGGCCCAGAACAGGACCACCTACTATGCACCCAATCAGCTGGCCCAGATGAGGCACAACCCCTGCTGGCAGCAGCAGGGTGGCAGAGGCCAAGGTGAGGGTTAGAGATGACATACACAATGACAGTCTATCATGAGTTGTATATCCAGGCGACGTTTATTTAACTACTACATGTCCTGGTGACATACTGTATTATGGGGACTTTAACTTCTGTCTAATAATAACCCTGCCTCCACCTTCCTTCCTAGGTGGGTTCCAGGGAATGCCCAACTCCCTGCGCCAGCCTGGTCCACGTGCCAACCCGAGACACCTGACTCCCAATGCCAGCGCCCAGAGCCCCCGAAGCATGGGGCCTTCTGGAGCTCAGAGAATTGGTAAGTCTGGATTGCCTCAGTACTTCTGATTACAATTGACATTGTGGAAATAATACCTCATCAAACTTCATATGCTTGGCTCATACATACTTTGTTTAATCCCTACCATTAGGAATTGTTGGCCAGGCCATGGGTCCTCATCCCTCCATGGGAGTCCCTGCCCCTCGGGCCATGACATCCTACAAGTACACCACAAACGTACGCAACACTAACCCCCAGGTGGTGCACCCCATCGCCTCACAGCAGGTAAAACTCACTAACCTGGCGATAGGTAGCTTAGCGGTTAGAGCGTAAGGCCAGTAACCGAAAGGATGCTGGTTCAAATACCTGAGCCGACAAGGTGAAAAGTCTCCTTGAGCAAGGAACTTAACCCTAATTTTCTCCAGAGGCGCCGTATTACCATGGCTGACCCTGTAAAACAACACATTTAACTGCACATATCTGGTGTAGGTAACCATATACTCATATACAGTTGAATTCGGAAGTTTACATGCACTTAGGTTGGAGTCATTAAAACTAGTTTTTCAACCACTCCACAAATGTCTTAACAAACAATCGTTTTGGCAAGTCGGTTAGGACATCTACTTTGTGCATGACACAAGTAATTTTTCCAACAATTGTTTACTGACAGATTATTTCACTTATAATTCACTTTATCACAATTCCAGTGGGTCAGAAATGTACATGCACTAAGTTGACTGTGCCTTTAAACATCTTGGAAAATTCCAGGAAATGATGTCATGGCTTTAGATGCTTCTGATAGGCTAATTTATATATTATTTGAAATAATTGAAGGTGTACCTGTTGCTGTATTTCAAGGCCTACCTTCAAACTCAGTGCTTCTTTGCTTGACATCACGGGAAACTCAAAAGAAATCAGCCAACCTCAGGAAAAAGAATTGTCTGGTTCATCCTTGGGAGCAATTTCCAAACACCTGAAGGTACACTCTTCTGTACAAACAATGGTACACAAGTATAAACACCATAGGACCACGCAGCCGTCATACCGCTCAGGAAGGAGACTCGTTCTGTCTCCTAGAAGATTAACGTACTTTGATCCGAAAAGTGCAAATCAATCCCAGAACAACATCAAAGAACCTTGTGAAGATGCTGGAGGAAACGGGTACAAAGTATCTATATCCACAGTAAAACAAGTCTTATATCGACAACCTGAAAGGCCGATCAGCAAGGAAGAAGCCACTGCTCCAAAACCGCCATAAAACAGCCAGACTACTGTTTGCAACTGCACATGGGGACGAATATCGTACGTTTTGGAGAAATGTTCTCTGGTCTGACGTAACAAAAATATAACTGTTTGGCCATAATGACCATTGTTATGTTTGGAGGAAAAAGGGGGAGGCTTGCAAGCCAAAGAACATCATCCCAACCGTGAAGCATGGGGGTTGGCAGCATCATGTTGTGGGGGTGCTTCACAAAATAGATGGCAGAACTGAAAAAGTGTGTACAAGCAAGGAGGCCTACAAACCCGACTCCGTTACACCAGCTCTAATTCACCCAATTTATTGTGGGAGGCTATCAGAAACGTTTGACCCAAGATAAACAAAGGCAATGCTACCAAATACTAATTGAGTGTATGTAAACTTCTGACTCACTGGGAATGTGATGAAAGCTGAAATCATTCTCTACTATTATTCTGATTTTTCACATTCTTAAAATAAAGTGGTGATCCTAACTGACCCAAGATGGAATTTTTACTAGGATTAAATGTCAGGAATTGTGAAAAACTGCGTTTTTAAATGTATTTGGCTACGGTGTATGTAAACTTCTGACTTCAACTGTATACATACATGCATACATACATACATGCATATGTAATACAAGTCAAAAGTTTGGACACCTACTCATTCAAGGGTTTTTCTATATTTTTACTATTTTCTACATTGTAGAATAATAGTGAAGACAAACTATTAAATAACACATGTAATCATGTAGTAACAGAAGTGTTCAACAAATCTAAATATATTTTATGTTTGAGATTCTTCAAAGTAGCCACCCTTTGCCTTTGATGACAGCTTTGCACATTCTTGGCATTCTGTCAACCAGCTTCATGAGGTAGTCACCTGGAATGCATTTCAATTAACAGGTGTGCCTTGTTAAGTTAATTTGGAATTTCTTTCCCTAATGCATTTGAGCCAATCAGTTGTGTTGTGACAAGGTAGGGGTGGTATAAAGAAAGCCCTATTTGGTAAAATACCAAGTCCATATGTCAAGAACAGCTCAAATAAGCAAAGAGAAATGACAGTCCATCATTACTTTAAGACATGAAGGTCAGTCAATCCGGAAAATGTCAAGAACTTTGAACGTTTCTTCAAGTGCAGTCGCAAAAACCATCAAGTGCTATGATGATAAACTGTCTCATGAGGACCGCCACAGGAAAGGAAGAACCAGAGTTACCTCTGCTGCATAGGATAAGTTCATTAGCGTTATCAGCCTCAGAAATTGTAGCCCAAACACATGCTTCACGGATTAAGTAACAGACACATCTCAATATCAACTGTTCAGAGGAGATCGCATGAATCAGGCCTTCATTGGTCGAATTTCTGCAAAGAAACCACTACTGGACACCAATCAGAAGAAGAGTTGCTTGGGCCAGGAATCACGGACATTAGTTCCAACCTCCGTGTCTTTTGTGAGATGCAGAGTAGGTGAAAGGATGATCTCCGCATGTGTAGTTCCCACCGGGAAGCATGGGGGGGAGGTGTGGGGGTACTTTGCTGGTGACACTGTCTGCTTTATTTAGAATTCAAGGCACACTTAACCAGCATGGCGACCACAGCATTCTGCAGCGATATGCCATCCCATCTGGTTTGCGCTTAGTGGGAGCTTTCATTTGTTTTTCAAGAGGACAATGACCCAACAAACCCCCAGGCTGTGTAAGGGCTAATTGACCAAGAAGGGGCATGCTGCATCAGATGACCTGGCCTCCACAATCTCCGGCCTCAACCCAATTGAGATGGTTTGGGATGAGTTGGACCGCAGAGTGAAGGAAAAGCAGCCACCAAGTGCTCAGCATATATGGGAACTCCTTCAAGACCGGAAAAGAATTCCTTATGAAGCTAGTTTGCGAGAATGCCAAGAGTGTGCAAAGCTGTCATCAAGGCAAAGGGTGGCTACTTTGAAGAATCTCAAATAAACAAAAACAACATATATTTTATAACACTTTCTTGGGTACTACATGATTCCATGTGTTATTTCATAGTTTTGATGTCTTCACTATTATTCTACATTGTAAAAATAAAGAAAAATCCTTGAATGAGTAGGTGTGTCCAAACTTTTGAATGGTACTGTATATTCATCACTGCCCTGTTTTTAAACTCTTTTTGGCCTGTCTTTCTATTCTCAGTCTCAACAAGCTGTAGATGTGCAGGGTCAGGAGCCTCTCACAGCCTCTGTGCTGGCTGCTGCACCGCCTCAGGAGCAGAAGCAGATGCTAGGTGAGTGAGTGCTGGAACAGATTGGCGGTGTGTCATATTGTTCCTTGGAAGTTCTAGAGTCTAGACCCTTTGGAGGGATTTTGAACATCAATGCAACAAGGTGCAATTATACAGTATCATTTTACCCGTGAGAACCATTCTTAACCTTTCATCTCGCTCGCTCTCTCTCTCGCTCTCTCTCTCTCTCTCTCAGGGGAGCGCCTGTTCCCCCTGATCCAGCCCATGCACCCCAGCTTGGCAGGGAAGATCACTGGAATGCTGCTTGAGATCGACAACTCTGAGCTGCTGCACATGCTGGAGTCCAACGAATCCTTGCGCTCCAAGGTACCAGCAACAGGATAATATCAGAATAAGATCATAAGAAGGGATCTAAGAGTCATAGTTTTGTCCAAATCTCTGACTGTCTCCTATTTCACTGTGTGTTTGTGCAGGTGGAGGAGGCTGTTGCCGTGCTCCAGGCCCACCAGGCAAAGAAGGATGCCACACAGAAAGTGGGAGTCATCACTACAACCGCTGCTGCCACTACCTCCTGATGTGTAAAGACCGCTTACTAAATGTTAAAAAATAATCATAATATTTCTCATCCTATGCTTGTTTTGCTTCTTTTTTTACACAGGCAACTGGGAAAAGACTGGTAGAGATTACTACATTGGTCGCAAATGCCTGGGTCTTCTACAAAATCCTATGCAAAAAATGTAAAAAAAAACAAGGTTATAAAGAATACCTTTTAACGTACTTGAGCATTAATAAACAAAATATTACAATAGTTAATTTTTCTAGTTGTGTAACAATTTTAAACTTTACCAAAAGCAAAAAGTAATGGAATTCTTCTAACTAAGTCCCTTTATTTTGTGGCCAGGACAGAACCTTTTTCTATAAGGAAAATTAGCTTTGCTCTTAGTTCTTTGTTTGAAAGTTTTGTTTAATGATTTGAAAAATTGGATTCCTCTATCCCATGTTATCATGGGTGGTTTGGTATGTTATTCTCAATAAAGGGATTAATATATCAAGTTTACCACATTGTCTGTTTTTTCTTTTCCACTATAGTTTGCATACTACCGTAGCCCCATAGTGCGTAAACATCGCATTGCTCAAGTGAAGCGTTGAAGAAATATTCAATTTTGGTCAAATTATTAATTCATTTCACAAAACCAAAGGATTATGGTACATTAAACTAGCTACCTTCGCAGACTGGGGAGCATAAAGTAAATATAATTTGGGAATTGAGGACTGAGACCACTATTATACCAACTAGCCAACAACGGTGACAAAAAAATGACAATTTTGATGAGTTGACGAGGACTTTTTAATGATTCTAGCTTGGTGGAGTGTCACTGGGGTGTAATCATGCTGAACAGTACATTTTGCAATGAATAGTAGCATTTCTATTGGACAACGGATAATTTATCTGTATACACAAAGGTGTTCCTGGCCATACTCATGGCTACAGAGTGGGTGGGGGAGGTGAGGCCAGACAGGGGTAGTCATCGTCTCATGTTCAGCACTGATTAGCTTAAATTAATTTGTATCACAGAGCAGACGATGTATTGTATGAGATTTTTCAGTGCCGGGTTTAGGTTGAGACCGATGGGGGTATTCGTGAGGTTCCTCTGGGTACCTGCTCATGTAGAGGAGAATGAGGAGGTGAATGTTCTCGCCAAGCAGGCTCTCAAACAGCCTAATGTTGACATGGAAATGTCAATCAGTAAATTCAGAAGCCATGGGGTTAATGAGAACTGTGGTTAAAAACAAATGTCAAGAGTTGTGGAACAGGGAGGGAAAGGGAAGACCCCTGTATACAATTCAGGAAAAAGTGGGGACAGGGACGTCCTCGGGTCAAGCGATAAGGGAGGAAAGTGTAATCACAAGGCTGAGACTGACATGCAAAGCTCAACAGCACATTGAAATAGTTAGGAAATCATCCAACTGGGAAGTGTGATCACTGTCAAGAGGAGATGGAAACTGTGGAACATGTCATATTTCAGTGCCAGCACTATTCAATGGGAGGGAAAGGGAGAGATTGTAATTCGATTTAATAAGGAGTAATGGTATTCCAGAGCTAAGTTTAAGTGAATTGTGTAGTTCGTTTTTGATGAGACTAGAATTAATGGGTAGGGTTATTAGACCTTCCCTGTCTCTGGTTAACAGTCCAGTCGGTGGCGGTGATGTACCTTTAAAGTTGGTTGCCTACCGCCATATAAAATCCACAGAAGAAAGTGGGCTTTGGTTGTAATGGACCAATCACTAGTTTTGTAGGGGTCAATGGTTCGTGATTTTCCAGAAACGCGGGTGGCTACTGCTAAATTACACTAAGGCTGCCATGGCATTTCTCTTGAAAAATATACATTTCACTGTGAAACGCTGCTGACTATCAGACAGTGGGCAGGCTGTGACTGAATGGTTGGTGCGGCAGGTAGCCTAGAGTGGTTAGAGCGTTGGGTCAGTAACCGAAAGGTTGCTAGATCGAATCCCCTTACGTTTAGCAACTTATTGGTTGTTGTAGCTAAAGCCCCATTCATTGTTTTAATATGAAGTCAAAGACAGTTAAGAAACCGTTTAGTTTAGCTGATAATTTACTACTTTGATTGACTAGCTAGCTAACGTGACTGTGTATGTGTTGACACAGGTGGACGAAAAAGTGCTGCATGCGGGATATCACTGATATTCAGATTCCAATAGACTATGAAACGGGTGAGAGGAAATACCTTCACCATTCAGTGTTTTGCATAAACGTAAAGCGCAACAGTGAAGAGAAACTCATCCATCCTGCCTGGCTACTTAGCCAGAGTTAGCTGCTACTGGAGATGAAAACCTTAACGTTAGAGCAGAAGTTTGTCTCATGAGTGTGTTCATAAATTCAATCTGGAGTGCGCTCTGTGTGTATATAAATCTAGAGCGATGTCAGATTGTCCGTTCGTAAATTCAGAGCGTTTCGCTCTCTAAACTTTCAGAGTGCACACTGGACACTCTGGCGGAGGAGTAGGGTTGATCCGGGCGTTCAGACCTCACAACGGCATCCAAGCTAAAGTTGGATAGTTTACTTAGCTACTTATATACTTACAGACACAAATAAGAACACCTCACTGACCATTTTACCGCCCAAGCAGAGCTGGTTAGGCAGTTTTCATGTTATCCAGAGCGTTGATGACTGACTGCTGCTGGCAATTTAATTGTATGTTTTGCCAACGTTTACTGACACCGGCCATATTCAATGGGTGTTGAACGTTGTTTGTAATTTCATCAGTTATTCTGTGCTCTGGCACGCTCAGACGAGTGTTCTGAAATCGGAGTAGATGGCCAGAGTTAATTTACGAATGCACCCTATATTGTTTGCTTTGCAGAGAAGCACAGAGGATTCGCCTTCATTGAATTTGAATTGGCTGAAGTAAGTTTAATCAACCTCTAAGCAAATATGCCATATTATGTTGGATATGGCCAGCAAACAAATGTGTGTGTCTTGTAATGGCTCAGGGTTCAGCATCGACCGCCATCTAGTGGTTGTGGTGGATGGTCATTGGCTATCAAATCAAATGTTATTTGTCACTTGCACCGAATACAACAGGTGTAGACCTTACAGTGAAATGCTCACAATAATGATTGTGTTGTAATGTTTTGCTCCAGCCACCCTAGTCAGACTGTTCTCTCTACTACCGCACAGCAAGCGGTACCGGAGTGCCAAGTCTAGGTCCAAGAGGCTTCTAATCGGCTTCTACCTCCAAGCCATAAGACTCCTGAACATCTAATAAAATGGCTACCCAGACTATTTGCATTGCCCTCTCCCCCTCTTTTTTTTTTACACTGCTGCTACTCTGTTGTTATCATCTATGCATAGTCACTTTAACTCTACCTACATGTACATATTACCTCTACTAACCGGTGCCCCTGCACATTGACTCTGTATATAGTCTTGCTATTGTTATTTTACTGCTGCTCTTTAATTGCTTGTTACTTTTATTTCTTATTCTTATCTGTATTTTTTTCAACTGCATTGTTGGTTAGGGGCTCGATAGTAATCATTTCACTGTAAGGTCTACACCAGTTGTATTCGGCGCATGTGACTAATACAATTTGATTTGCTGTGATTCTTTCATCCCCCTCTTCATCTTCCACCGGATGCTGCTGCTGCTATTGATAACATGGTGAGTGAAATACTGTCTGCTTCTAAAGTCAGTTTGGTTTAACTTATAGACCTTTGCATTATACCCTGTTTTGGTACTATGTACTCTGAGACAGTGACTCTCATTTTTCAAAGGTGTGGTTTGAACCATTCTCTTTCATGCAGGTTTTCCCTCTGTTTTATTGACAGAATGAGTCAGAGTTCTTTTGAAGAACTATCCGGGTCAACATCGCCAAACCTATGAGGATCAAAGAGGGCTCTTCTCGTCCAGGTGAGTGATATGCATTAGTCTCTCTATAAATACTTCAACTGCCCCATGGCTTTGACCTATAATGAAACCCCATAGATGTGATAAAACCACTAACTTTATGCCATTTCCTCAGTTTGGTCAGATGATGATTGGCTGAAAAAGTTCTCGGGAACAACTGCCGAAGAGGCTGAGGTGATGGAGTCCACTGGAGAATCAGCCAAATCAACAACAGCAGATGCAAGTTGTGTGTGTGTTCCTGTCTGTCTCTGTGAGTGTAGTACATTGTGTAATAACATCTTATATTGCAAAAAAGCCTGTCACAATGATATATTATCATTGATTGCAGAGCGATCCCCCAGCCAAGAAGGGCAGAACAAACCCCCAGGTTTACATGGACATCAAGATTGGCAATAAGCCAGCAGGGAGACTGCGCTTCCTGCTCCGAGCAGACATTGCTCCTATGACCGCAGGTATCCACGTTCCTCCTTGTTATAATGTATCAGGGACATTTCTGAAAATAGAACCCTGTCATTAGAGGAATATTTGGACTGTATCAAAAGAGATCATATGTAAAGCTAGAAAGATTCAGCCAATTAAGTTTCTCTAGTCTGCAGTTTTTCATGCCTGTTAAATAGAAGCAGCATCCCTTAAAATCTACTACTCCTCTGCCCTGACATCTCCCGTAGAGAACTTCCTCTGCTTGTGCACACATGAGAAAGGCTTTGGCTTCAAAGGCAGCTGTTTCCACCGTGTCATCCCACAGTTCATGTGTCAGGGAGGAGACTTCACCAACCACAATGGCACTGGGGGCAAGTCCATCTACGGGCGAAAGTTTGAGGATGAGAACTTTGTCCTCAAACACACTGCTGCAGGTGAGACATGTCCCTGTACAGCTGTAAATATGTCTGTCTGTGAATGAATGTGTAGAGTGGTGAGGAAGTGCATGATGCATTGCCATATTGCTCTTAAATGCAAGTAAAACTAAATGCATGCTCTTTAACCGATCGCTGCCCGCACCTACCCACCCGTCCAACATCACTACTCTGGACAGTTCTGACTTAGAATATGTGGACAACTACAAATTCCTGCTTAGACTGTAAACTCACATTAAGCATCTCCAATCCAAAATTAAATCTAGAATCGGTTTCCTATTTCACAACAAAGCATCCTTCACTCATGCTGCCTAACATACCCTCATAAAACTGACCATCCTACCGATCCTCGACCATGTCATTTACAAATAACCTCCAACACTCTACTCAACAAATTAGATGCAGTCTATCACAGTGCCATCCGTTTCGTCACCAAAGCCCCATATACTACCTACCACTGCGACCTGTACGCTCTCGTTGGCTGGCCCTCGCTTCATACTCGTTGCCAAACCCACTGGCTCCAGGTCATCTACAAGTCTCTGCTAGGTAAAGCCCCGCCTTATCTCAGCTAACTGGTCACCATAGCAGCACCCACACGTAGCACCCGCTCCAGCAGGTACAGTGGGGGGAAAAAGTATTTAGTCAGCCACCAATTGTGCATGTTCTCCCACTTAAAAAGATGAGAGGCCTGTAATTTTCATCATAGGTACACTTCATCTATGACAGACAAAATGAGGGGGAAAAATCCAGAAAATCACATTGTAGGGATTTTTTATGAATTTATTTGCAAATTATGGTGTAAAATAAGTATTTGGTCACCTACAAACAAGCAAGATTTCTGGCTCTCACAGACCTGTAACTTCTTTAAGAGGCTCCTTTGTCCTCCACTCGTTACCTGTTTTAATGGCACCTGTTTGAACTTGTTATCAGTATAAAAGACACCTGTCCACAACCTCAAACAGTCACACTCCAAACTCCACTATGGCCAAGACCAAAGAGCTGTCAAAGGACACCAGAAACAAAATTGTAGACCTGCACCAGGCAGGGAAGACTGAATCTGCAATAGGTAAGCAGCTTGGTTTGAAGAAATCAACTGTGGGAGCAATTATTAGGAAATGGAAGACGTACAAAACCACTGATAATCTCCCTCAATCTGGGGCTCCATGCAAGATCTCACACCGTGGGGTCAAAATGATCACAAGAACGGTGAGCAAAAATCCCAGAACCACCCCGGGGTACCTAGTGAATGACCTGCAGAGAGCTGGAACCAAAGTAACAAAGCCTACCATCAGTAACACACTACGCCGCCAGGGACTCAAATCCTGCAGTGCCAGACGTGTCCCCCTGCTTAAGCCAGTACATGTCCAGGCCCGTCTGAAGTTTGCTAGAGAGCATTTGGATGATCCAGAAGAAGATTGGGAGAATGTCATATGGTCAGATGAAACCAAAATATAACTTTTTGGTAAAAAGTAAACTCGTCGTGTTTGGAGGACAAAGAATGCTGAGTTGCATCCAAAGAACACCATACCTACTGTTAAGCATGGGGGTGGAAACATCATGCTTTGGGGCTGTTTTTCTGCAAAGGGACCAGGACGACTGATCCGTGTAAAGGAAAGAATGAATGGGGCCCTGTATCGTGAGATTTTGAGTGAAAACCTCCTTCCATCAGCAAGGGCATTTAAGATTAAACGTGGCTGGGTCTTTCAGCATGACAATGATCCCAAACACACCGCCCTGGCAATGAAGGAGTGGCTTCGTAAGAAGCATTTCAAGGTCCTGGAGTGGCCTAGCCAGTCTCCAGATCTCAACCCCATAGAACATCTTTGGAGGGAGTTGAAAGTCCGTGTTGCCCAGCAATAACCCCAAAACATCACTGCTCTAGAGGAGATCTACATGGAGAAATGGGCCAAAATACCAGCAACAGTGTGTGAAAACCTTGTGAAGACTTAAAGAAAACGTTTGACCTCTGTCATTGCCAACAAAGGGTATATAACAAAGTATTGAGAAACTTTTGTTATTGCCCAAATACTTATTCGCCACCATAATTTGCAAATAAATTCATTAAAAATCCTACAATGTGATTTTCTGGATTTTTTTCTTCATTTTGTCTGTCATAGTTGAAGTGTACCTATGATGAAAATTACAGGCCTCTCATCTTTTTAAGTGGGAGAACTTGCACAATTGGTGGCTGACTAAATACTTTTTTGCCCCACTGCATATCTATATATATACTGTACATCTACCATTCCAGTGTTTAATTGCTATATTGTAATTACTTCGCCACCATGGCCTATTTATTGCCTTACCTCCTTTATCCTACCTCAGTGCACATACTGTATATAGACTTTTTCTACTGTATTATTGACTGTATGTTTGTTTCTTCCATGTGTAACTCTGTTGTATGTGTCAAACTGCTTTGCTTTATCTTGGCCAGGTCGCAGTTGCAAATGAGAACTTGTTCTCAACTAGCCTATCTGGTTAAATAAAGGTGAAATAAAAATAAAATATGCAGATTTGAATACTCATTTGATTTGAGTATAGTTTCTGATCACATGAGGATAAATGCACCTCTCTCTCTTGTGTAATAAATAGGTCAGCTCTCCATGGCTAACTCTGGAGCAAACAGCAACGGCTCTCAGTTCTTCATCACCTGTGACAAAACGGATTGGCTGGATAACAAACATGTGGTGTTTGGAGGGTTGATGGAGGGCATGGAGGTGACAAAAGCCATGGAGGTAAGAGGGGAGGGACATGCTGGGGAAGATCTCAAATGCATACTCTTCGTGTCCCTACCTCGTCTCCTTCTCAAACCCATTGGATGAGAAAGCCAGAGGTCCCTACCCTTTTAACTTTCTCCTCCAATGGGTTTTGAGAAGGAGACTATGAGAGGGGATGCGAGGAGTAGGCAATTGAGATTATCCCATGGAGGGGAAGTAGGGTCCTATAGGTTGTTACAGACTGTGAAGAAGTTGTGTACCAAGACTCATGTCATGTTGTCTGTCACCACACGCACAAGGAACAAATGAAGGCAAGACCAAGCAGAAAGTGATCATTTCAGACTGTGGAGACTATGTTTAACTTGAAGCACAGAAGAGTGACTGTTGTAGCTGAGTGTGTTACTCTATGTGTAAAAAAAATATGCAGTGTCAGACTGAAGAATGGTAAACTGCTCAGTTTTTATAATGTACTACACATGTCCATGACTCATCTGCTGTACATCGATTCTCCCTGTTCTTCCCACCTTCTCTGTGATGTAAATATTACAATAAACACTTGTTTTATAATAAACATAAACAACTGCTGTATCAATGTCACCTTTTCCAAATTGTAAATAAAACGTTTTCTTCGTTGATACAGTGTAGGACTGTATAGTGAATACAAATACTTACATTTCCTCTAGAAATGTGTCTTTTAGGATTTTTCATTCAAAATGTACCCCAACATTTCTAAGAGGTTGCTTTATATATTCGATAATTTAAGTTTATGGGTCTTCAATGAAAAAAAAAAAACCTCGATATTTTTGACTAACGGTCTGAAATGAAGCCTATGACCAGCCGCTCCACTCTGAATAACATTTAAATGACCGGCGAAAACTCTCTGCTCGATGGTTCGTTCACGAGCCACACCTGGATAAATGGAACGTTGTACGGTAACGTCGTTATGTAAATTCCCTTGGGAAATCTTCATTGTTTTACTGCGCCCCACAGATGAAAATCTATGTTTCTCCATTACGATACGAACTGCAACTTTCCCGACGGAGTTTATGATCCTTTCTATATAAAGTCATTTTGAAGTGTAAGTACATTTATTTGTTTAGATTCCCACCTGCGAATCAATAGCTGTACTATAAGGTTATTATATAAAGATTGCGAGAGATCAAGTTTGGGTTCTTTTTCGATGATTGCAGTGATTGCATTTGAGACCATTTTTCTCCGCAGAGCACTGACTAGAATCAACAATTAGGAAATAAACTAGTTTCCACAGCCTAACTGTGTTATAAAAACTATAAATGTGTCCGGTATTAATGTTTAGGCCTACTATGAATGCAATAGTTAGTGTCTTCAGAAAGTATTCAAACCCCTAGACTTTTTCCACATTTTGTGTCACAGCCTGAATTTAACATTTAATCAATTGATGTTTTGTCAGTGGCTTACACACAATACCCCATAATGTCAAAGTGGAATTATGTTTTTAGGATAGTTCACAAATTACAAAAAAAATGAAAAGCTGAAATGTCTTGAGTTGATAAGTATTCAACCCCTTTCTTATGGCAAGCCTCAAATAAGTTCACAAGTAAATATTTGCTAAAGTCACATAAGTAACATGGACTCTGTGTGCAATAATAGTTTTTAAACATGATTTTTGAATGACTACCTCGTCTCTGTACCCCACACACACACAAGTATCTGTAAAGTCCCTCAGTTGAGCAGTGGATTTCAAACACAAATGCCTCTCAAAGGGCAACTATTGGCATATGGGTCAAAATGAAAAAATCCATTGAATATCCTTTTGAACATGGTGAAGTTATTAATTACACTTTGGATGGTGTATCAATACACCCAGTCACTACAAAGATACAGGCGTCCTTCCTAACTCAGTTATCAGAGATGAAGGAAACCGTTCAGAGAATCCACCCTGAGGCCAATTGTGATTTTGAAACAGAGTTTGGCTGTGATAGAAAACTGAGGATGGATCAAAAACATTATAGTTACTGCACAATACTAACTTAATTGACAGAGTGAAAGGAAGGAAGCATGTACAGAATAAAAATATAAAAAATATGCATTATGTTTCAAACAAGACACTAAAGTAATAATGCCAAATCTACACTTGAGTTGCTTACCAAAAATACAGTGATTGTTTGTGAGTGGCCGAGTTACAGTTTGGACTTAAATATGCTTGAAAATCTATGGCAAGACCTGAAAATGTTTGTTTAGGGCAAATGTTGCACAATCCAGGTATGGAAAAGTCTTATAGACTTACCCAGAAACTCACAGCTGTAATCGCTGCTAAAAATGATTGTAACATGTATTGACTCTGTTTTGTTTACAAATGACATTATTGCGTATTTTGTGTAGATCGTTGACAAAAAAATTACAATTAAATCCATTTTATTCCCACTTTGTAACACAACACATTTTGAAAAGGTCAAGGGGTGTAAATACTTTCTGAAGGCACTGTAACTTGCTACTCAACAGAAATCCTGTCATGTTTTTTTAGGACATGGGGGCTTTTATCATCCTTAATATATTAACTTTATCATTCAATTTAATTTTAAAAGAAGATCGCAAGTGTGAAAATAGCTACCAGTTATTTGGTTGGGAATTACTTTTTACACTTGGGAAAACAGGTGACACCAGTTGTTTAAGTCCTTTTGTTCACTCATACTCAAAGGCCTAATCTTTTCCCCACTTCCTCTCTCTTTTTCTAAAGATCGCTGAAAGTGAAGAACACTCCAGAATTTTACCTGAGATCTCAACCAACAGTTGAAATAGTTTCTCGCACTAATTATTCCGTAATAACTTTCGTCAGGGAGGTAGATTGTGAGTCAGTCTCACAATGAACTGGGCATTCCTCCAGAGCCTCCTCAGTGGGGTGAACAAGTACTCCACGGCATTCGGCCGCGTGTGGCTGTCCGTTGTCTTTCTCTTCAGGGTCATGGTGTTTGTCGTGGCAGCCGAGAATGTGTGGGGCGATGAGCAAAAAGACTTCACGTGCAACACGGCCCAGCCTGGCTGCCACAACGTCTGTTACGACCACTTCTTCCCTGTGTCCCACGTCCGCCTGTGGGCCCTGCAGCTCATCTTCGTCACATGTCCCTCTCTCCTGGTGGTAATGCACGTAGCCTACAGAGATGAACGTGAGCGTAAACACACACTAAAATACGGTGAGGGCTGCCAGAAAATCTACATGAACACCGGTAAGAAGCGTGGAGGGCTGTGGTGGACCTACGTCCTGACCCTGGTCTTCAAGATGGCTGTGGACGCCACCTTTGTGTATTTAATCTACCATATCTACGAGGGCTATGACTTCCCCTCCCTCATCAAGTGTGAGCAGAAGCCCTGTCCCAACAAGGTGGACTGCTTCATTGCTCGCCCCACTGAGAAGCGGATCTTCACCATCTTCATGGTGGTCACCAGTCTGGCTTGTATCCTGCTCTCCTTCTTGGAGATCCTGTACCTGGTCGGGAAACGCTGTAAAGAGGTCTTCACCCGTATTATGCACAAGAACTCACCCTCCTCCACCATCCAGCCACGCCAGATGGCCATGGCTACCTCCCTGGTGGTTGGTGGCAAGAATGGAATGCAGTCCAACTCATTAAAGCTGCCCTCAATAAAGCTACCCAGCAAGGATACCTCAGCCCCATCTTATAGCGTTGTCGTGTATGCCTGAGGTAAAGACTGGACAAAGACATTAGAGACTGAATGAGAGAATGCAAAGAAGACATAAGTATGGAGGCAATAGGAAATATCTTCCATTTCTCTTCAGGCCCTCACTGGGCTAGAGAGTACCTCACTGCCATTCAAGACTGTCTTCTCATTGCCTGAGCTACAATGGAACTGGATGGCTCTTGACATTCCTGGATAAATTGTTTACCTACCATTCTGTCATTGACCGGGTAAT
Organism: Oncorhynchus kisutch; assembly: GCF_002021735.2. Classification (NCBI taxonomy): domain Eukaryota; kingdom Metazoa; phylum Chordata; class Actinopteri; order Salmoniformes; family Salmonidae; genus Oncorhynchus; species Oncorhynchus kisutch. Next base: position 37,208,554 of record NC_034180.2, read on the forward strand.
TAAACAAATCAATTAGTCACTTTAAATAAAATATCCATCATTTACAGAGGAAAGTTTCACGCTAGGGCTGGGAAATGTAATTTATTCTTATGTTATTTGTTCGCTGTCTACCACACCTCACAACTTTACCAGTGCTATTTTTATGAAAGGACTCAACCATTGCCACACTGTGCCCATACCACTGCTGTTCTTATGCCCTCGAGAAGTTGTTTTCCCTGTCTCATCCTTCATTACGAATGGCAGAGACTGCATCAGGCTTTGTTGTGAAAACGATGAAGCAAAGAGCAATGTATTTTCAGACAATTAAAAATATGTAATTTCTTCTATGGACTTTGAGAGTATTTTTCTGGTCATACTGATGTTAGTCCATTAGATATGCACAAACATGGCTTGATAAATGAGTATGGCTATTCTGTGTTTATGTTTATTACATTGTATATTCTAAAATACATACACTCTGCATAAAGCCAGTAGAGATGATGATTTTAGTGGGTTTCTGTAAGCTGTTGATGAAACTGTGTATCTCAAAATACATGGATGTAAACATATTTGGGGATATTTACGGTGTCTTCAGAAAGAGTTCATACACTTTTACTTGGTTCATATTCTGTTGTGTTACAACCTGAATTCAAAATGTATTAAATATTTTTCTCTCTCACCCATCTACACATAATACCCCATAATGACAAAGTGAAAACATGTTTTTAGAAATTTTTGCAAATTCATTGACAATTAAATACAGAAATATTCAATTTACAGAAGTATTCACACCCCTGATTCAATACTTTGTAGAAGCAGCTATGGAAGCAAGTCTTTCTGGATAAGTCTCTAAGAGCTTTCCACACCTTGATTGTGCAACATTTGTCCATTATTCCTTTCAAAATTCTTCAAGCTCTGTCAAATTAGTCATTGATCATTGCTAAACAAACCATATTCAGGTCTTGTCACAGATTTTCAAGTATATTTAGGTAAAAACTGTAACTAGGCAACTCAGGACCATTCACTGTCTTCTTGGTAAGTGTAGATTTGGTCTTGTGTTTTAGGTTATTGTCCTGCTGAAAGGTGAATTCATCTCTCAGTGTCTCGTGGAAAGCAGACTAAACCAGGTTTTCCTCTAGGATTTTGCCTGTGCTTAATTCCATTCCATTTATTTTTTATCCTGAAAAACTCCCCAGTTCTTAACGATTACAAGCATACCCATAACATGATGCAGATCCCACTATGATTGAAAAAATGGAGAGTGGTACTCAGTAATGTGTTGCATTGGATTTGCCCCTAACATAATACTTTGTATTCAGGACAAAAAGTGAATTGATTGGCCCCATTTTTTTTGCAATATTACTTTAGTACCTTGTTGGAAACAGGATGCATGTTTTGGAATATTTTTAACATACAAACAAGAGACCATACTCATTGTGAGAGAAATGCCCCTATACAGTACATTTTTCTATGATGGCACCTGTGTTAATTCATTACAGACAGTATTCAAATGCTTTTTCTTGGTTCGAGACTTAGATAAGGATCAAGACCATGAAAAGTCCCTTAGCATTGAATTTCCCATTCAAAAGGAAACAGTCCCATTTTACTCTCATGTAGAAGATTTCAAATCAAATTGTATTTATCACATGCACCGAATACAACAGTGAAATGCTTACTTACGAGATACTAAACCAACAATGCAGTTAAAAAATGTAATTAAATAAAAATCTAGGTAAGAATAAGAAATAAGTCATTAAAAAGCAGCAGTAAAATAACAATAGCGAGACTATACACAGTGGGGTACCGGTACAGAGTCAATGTGCGGGTGCACTGGTTAGTTGAGGTGATTTGTACATGTAGGTGGAGTTATTAAAGTTGTAGCGGTGTAAAAGAGGAGAGGGGCAATGCAAATAGCCTCGGTAGCCATTTGATTAGATGTTCAGGAGTCTTGTGGCTTGGGGGGTAAAAGCTGACTTGGCGCTCCGGGGCCGCTTACCGTGCGGTAGCAGAGAGAACAGTCTATGACTAGGGTGACTGGAGTCTTTGACAATTTAAGGCCTTCCTCTGACATCGCCTGGTGCAGAGGTCCTGGATGGCAGGAAGCTTTTCCACACTGATGTACTGGGCCGTACGTACTACTCTCTGTAGTGCTTTGCGGTCGGAGGCCGAGCAGTTGCCATATCATGCAGTGATGCAACCATGCTCTCGATGGTGCAGCTGTAGAAGCTTTTGAGGATCTGAGGACCCATGCCAAATCTTTTCAGTCTCCTGAGGGGGAATAGGTTTTGTCGTGCCCTCTTCACGAATATCTTGGTGTGCTTGGACCATGTTAGTTTGTTGGGGATGTGGACACCAAGGAACTTGAAGCTCTCAACCTGAGAATGGGGGTGTGCTCTGTCCTCCTTTTCCTGTAGTCCACAATTATCTCTTTTGTCTTGATCATGTTGAGGGAGAGGTTGTTGTCCTTGCACAACACGGTTAGGTCTCTGACCTCCCTATAGGCTGTCTCATTGTTGTCGGTGATCAGGCCTACCACTGTGTCATCTGCAAACTTAATGATGGTGTTGAAGTTGTGCCTGGCCGTGCTGTCATGAGTGAACAAGGAGTACAGGAGGGGACCTGAGTACGCACCCCTGAGGGGCCCCTGTGTTGAGGTTCAGTGTGGTGGATGTGTTGTTACCTACCCTTACCACCTGGATGCGGACCATCAGGAAATCCAGGATCCAGTTGCAGAGGGAGGTGTTCCACAGGTGTGGCACAACAAGAAGCTAATTAAACAGCATGATAATTACACAGGTGCACCTTGTGTTGGGTTCAATAAAAGGCCACTCTGAAATGTGCAGTTTTGTCACACAACACAATGGCACAGATGTCTCAAGTTTTGAGTGAGTGTGCAATTGGCATGCTGACTGCAGGAATTTCCACCAGAGCTGTTGGCAGAGAATTTAATGTAAATTTCTCTACCATAAGCCACCTTCAACATCGTTTTAGAGAATCTAGCAGTACATCCAACCGGCCTCACAACCAAAGACCATGTGCAACCACACTAACCCAGGACCTCCACATCTGGCTTCTTCCTCTGCGGGATCGTCTGAGGCCAGCAACCAGGACAGCTGATGAAACAGTGGGTTTGCACAAGAGAAGAACTTCTACACAAGCTGTTATAAATCACCTCAGGAAAGCTCATTTGCGTGCTAGTCGTCCTCACCAGGGTCTTGACCTGATTGCAGTTCGGTGTCGTGACCGACTTCAGTGGGCAAATGCTCACCTTTAATGGCCACTAGCACGCTGGAGAAGTGTGCTCTTCACTCTTTCAACTGTACATGACAGATGGCAGACACCATGTATGGCATCGTGTGGGCAAGCTGTTTGCTGATTTCAACGTTGTGAACAGAGTGCCCCATGTTGGCGGAGGGGTTATGGTATGGGCAGGCATAAGCTACGAAGGTCGCAGTTGCAAATGAGAACTTGTTCTCAACTAGCCTACCTGGTTAAATAAAGGTGAAATAAAATTAAAATAAACGAACAACCAGCACAATTGCATTTTTATCGATAGCAATTAAAATGCACAGAGATGAAGTGACAAGATCCTGAGGCCCAATTGTCATGCCATTCATCCTCCGCCATCACCTCATGTTACAGCACTATAATACACGGCTCCATGTCGCAAGGATATGTACACAATTCCTGGAAGTTGAAAATATCCCAGTTCTTCCAAGGCCTGCATACTCACCAGACATGTCACCCATTGAGCAGGTTTGAGATGCTCTGGAGCAACGTGCACGACAGCGTGTTCCAGTTCCTGCCAATATCCAGCATCTTCGCACAGCCATTGAAGAGGAGTAGGACAGCATTCCACAGGCCACAATCAACAGCATGATCAACTCTATGCAAAGGAGATGTGTTGCGCTATATGAGGCAAATGGTGGTCACACCAGGTACTGACTTCCTTTTTTTAAAGGGGTCTGTGACCACCAGATGTATATCTGTCATCAAAAAGAAAGGAGGACCAGGGCACTCTTCATGTAATTGATTAAAATGGCTTTATTAGTATGGCATGTTAAATAGAAACAACGTTTTTTTTAAACCAACGCTTTTCGGCTGCATGGCCTTCGTCAGGGAGTACAAAAAAAGGAATACAAGGTCAGATGTATATCTATATTCCCAGTTATGTGAAATCCATAGATTAGAGCCTAGTGAATGTATTTAAATTGATTGATTGTTGCATGTTGCGTTTATATTTTTGTTCAGTGTATAAGACATCTGCCTTGGCAACACTTCCTGTATTTTATGCACTTTAGTTCGAGAACTGGTCCAGGCAGTTTGCTGGGTGCACCTGGCAGAATGCACACCATGTCTCCACACGCCGAGAGAACAGGAAAACAACTACAATGTTCTGTGTCTGTCAGTACACCGCTCTATTAGACAGTGAAAACAGCAGGGGCAAGTGTTAACAGGGAAAATGAGGAGTTAGGGCAGAACTAAAAGAGAATCCTGTACAGTCTACCTGCTGCCAACGTGTGTTATTTTCTTTGTCTACACAGTGAAAGACCCACAAGTCCTGAGGCTGAATAGAGAGAAATAACATGTCAACAGACCAGGTCCAACCTTGATTCCTGGTTGATTATTACAGAGTTAATTTTTACAGAACACAAAAACATACACTTCATTGTATGTTCCCCTTTCTGGAATACAAAGTGAGACTAACTTGTTCGATTACACTTCACAGCCCTGTGTTCACCTTTACTACACATATCATCCCTTTTATGATCTCTAATTTCCATGTAAACAGAGGAGTCACCAAATTCACCCAACTTATTGTGGGAAGCTTGTGGAAGGCTACACAAAACGTTTGACCCAAGTTAAACAATTTAAAGGCAATACTATCAAATAATAATTGAGTGTATGTAAACTTCTGACCCACTGGGAATGTGATGAATGAAATAAAAGCTGAAATAAATCATTCTCTCTACTATTATTCTGACATTTCACATTCTTAAAATAAAGTGGTGATCCTAACTGTCCTAAGAAAGGGAATTTTTACTCTGATTAAATGTCAGGAATTGTGAAAAACTGAGTTTAAATGTATTTGGCTAAGATGTATGTAAACTTCAACTGTACAGTAACATGATAGCGTTGAATAGAAGCAAATCTCCAAACAGAGCTAACATGTTCTGACATGGATTGGGCTTTAGCACAAGCAGACAGATGTTCTTTTCCATTCACCAATGGCAATGATTGTGGTTGCCCACAAATATTATCCCAACAAAGATGCTCTTATGGCCACCTGAAAAGATACTGAGACACTTTGTCCTACGAACATCAGCACAGCAATACAGTAAAAGTTATTGTGAACACTCTATATGAAAGCTAGTCTCTGAAGTCTTCTCATAAAAGTGGTTGTGGTATCAAAGAGATTAGCCACATCCCATTTTCTTGGAGATTTGGATTTGGATTGATCTCCATTTTCCATAGTAAGCCACCCCTGGCCTCTCAATGCCCATGAATAATAAGAATAAGGGAAGGGAATAAAGAGACCACATAGGACAGATGATACTTCTCAACTATCGCTTTCTGAAGCAACCATGTCAATGCAACAAACAAAAGTCTAAATAATGTTTGTTCAATGAATTGAGGGGAAAGAAACCCAACGAAAATGCAGGTAACTTAAAGGTCCAATGCAGACGTTTTTATCCCAATATCAAATCATTTCTGGGTCACAATGAAGTACCTTACTGTGATTTTCAATTAAAATGATTAAAAAAGAAACAAATATAGCTTCTTAGCAAAGAGACATTTCTCAAGCAAGAATATTGCTTGGACTGTCTGGAAGTGGGAAGGGGAAAACTGAAAACTAGCTGTTATTGGCATGGAGATTTTGAACTCTCTTTCTTAGTTGTCTATTATCTAACTAAAAACAAAAAACTACGTTTTAAGTGAAGTTGTCTGAAGCCGAAAAATAAAGGAAATTCACATGAGCACCACAATGCCTTCTTCACCCATGCTCTACCAAGGTTTTCCAGCACACAGCTTTGACCTACTACAGTATGTGTAGGAAGGTTGCGTAGGATTCAAACCTTCTCAAACAGCCTAATTCATACACTTAGAGGAGGTGCTCCCACAATCGTCACGCCTACTCCTGCTCCCTCGCTGGTCTACTAATCACCCTTCCTGGCAACCATCATTGCACAAACCTGCTCCTCATCGTTAAGCACATCCGGAATTCATCACCACCCTGATTACTCTCCCTTCATATAGCCCTCACCACCCTCAGTCATCAGGCAGTACTGGTTCTGTTTTTCATGTCCAGACACTTCTCTTGTTTTGTAACTTGCCATACTTGTTATTATTAAACTCATCATCTGCACCTGCTTCCTGTGTCTTCGTTACAGAATACTGCCTCAAAAATACGGGAAGCAGCAGATGATTTCACCATCTTCCAGACGGACGAAGAACAGTGTCATCGACTGCAGCAACACCACGCCCAGCTGGCTCTACTGGGTACAACCATGAAGGAGGTCCTCCGTGTTCTCCACAGCCTTGACACCACCAGCGAGGTTCTCCATACCTCTGACGGAGGGCCTCCTACAATGGGTCGTCACAGTGAGCCAGTCCCCCAGCCTACCCAGCCGTCCACCTAGGTCAGCGATGCCCAACTGTCCCTTCCGGAGAAGATTGATGGCACTCCATTGAAATGCTGTGGCTTCCTACTCCAGTGCTCCCTCTATTTTGCCTATCAGATGGGAGCCCCCACCACCAAGAGGGCCAAGGTTGCCACGGTCATTTCCTTGCTGACCAGATTGGCATTGGAGTGGGCTAATGCCATCTGGGAGAGAGGAGAGGAGGAGCTCTCCTATGAGAGGTTCAGGGCGGTCTTTGACCATCCTTCAGAGAGGGGAGGTGAGCAACTTTTCCAACTCCAGCAGGGTGCCCAGACCACTGCGGAGTACTCCCTCACCTTTCGGACTGTGGCAGCCTCCAGAGGATGGAATGAGCCGGTGCTCCGCACTCTATTCTGCAGTGGACTGCACGAAGAGCTCCAAACAGAGTTGGCATGTCGAGATGACAACATATCCTTGGATGCTCTCATCGCGATGGCCATCCGTCTGGATAACCTTCTTCGGAGCGTTGGTGTCCACCTCGCCACTTACCTCCCTGCTTTGGCTGTACTGATGCAGAGCCTGAACCCATGGAGGTAGGGGCCCACACACCTCTCCGCGGCAGAGCGGCATTGCCGGAGACAGCTGGGGCTCTATCCCTATTGCAACCAGAAGAGGCACCAGCTTCAGTGGTATCCGGTGCGTCCTAACCCAGGTTCCACAAGAGCAGAGCTGTGTAGGTGTGAGTCTTCCATTATCGTTAACACCAAACCCTTTCTGGTTCCCATTTCACTGGCGGGCTGTCCCTCAGGTGTTGTCTCTACAGCTCTAGTGGACTCCGGTGACGCAGGGAACTTTATCAACCAGGCCCTTGCCTCCTCCCTGAAGTTAACCTCATACGCTCTCTCCTCTTCTTTTCCTGTCCAAGCCCTGGATATGCGACCATTGGGATCCGGCACAATTACTCAGGTCACAGCACCACTCACCCTCACGTGGGACCCAAGCACCAGGAAAGCCTTCCCTTCTTCATCACCATACTCGCACACAAAGTCACCCTTGGCCTCCCATGGCTCGAACTCCATAAACTCAAGGTCTCTTGGTCAAAGATGAGAATCTCCGCCTGGGGACCAGGATCCCGGAAGACCTTCTTTCCTGCACCCTGTAGTTCCACGTCAGTGGAGGGTCCTGTGAGTGTCCTCCAGCCCATCAAGCGGTCCTCCTGTATCGTTGGCCTCATGTTTTGGGATGTAAATGTGGACATCATCCAGGCTCTGGAGAGGGAACCCGCTCCTGCCATCTGCCCTCCAGAGTGGATGTACGTCCCCATGGGGATGAGAGATCAGCTGTTGACCTGGGCACACACATCCCTCGCCACTGAACACCCAGGTATCACCCGCACCATCCAATCCCTCTCAGATAAATACTGGTGGCCCACCTTGGCGCAGGACGTCACCAACTATGTCTACTTATGTTCTGTATGTACTCAATGTCAAACCCTGTCTTTCAAAGACAATTTGTACAAATCCAAATAACTTCACAGATCTTCACTGCAAAGGGTTTAAACACTGTTTATAATTGCTTGTTCAATGAACCATAAACAATTAATGAACATGGACCTGTGGAAAGGTCGTTAAGACAATAACAGTTTACAGACGGTAGGCAATTAAGTCACAGTTATGAAAACCTAGGACACTAAAGAGGCCTTTCTACAGACTCTGAAAAACACCAAAAGAAAGATGCCCAGGGTCCCTGCTCATCTGCGTGAACGTGCCTTAGGCATGCTGCAAGGAGGCAGGAGGACTGCAGATGTGGCCAGGGCAATAAATTGCAATGCTCGTACTGTGAGATGCCTAAGACAGCGCTACAGGGAGACAGGATGGACAGCTGATCGTCCTCGCAGTGGCAGTCCACGTGAAACAACACCTGCACAGGATCGGTACATCTGAACATCACACCTATGGGACAGGTACAGGATGGCAACAACAACTGCCCGAGTTACAACAGGAACACACAATCCCTCCATCAGTGCTCAGACTGTCCTCAATAGGCTGAGGGAGGCTGGCTTGAGGGCATGTAGGCCTGTCGTAAGGCAGGTCCTCACCAGACATCACTGGCAACAACGTTGCCTATGTGCAAAAACCCACCGTCTCTGGCCCAGACAGGACTGGCAAAAAGTCCTCTTCACTGACGAGTCGCAGTTTTGTCTCACCAGGGGTGATGGTCGGATTCGCGTTTATCGTCGAAGGAATGAGTGTTACTCTGGAGTGGGATCGATTTGGAGGTGGAGGGTCTTTCATGGTCTGGGGCGGTGTGTCACAGCATCATCGGACTGAGCTTTTTGGCATTGCAGGGAAGACATCCTCCTCCCTCATGTGGTACCCTTCCTGCAGGCTCATCCTGACATGACCCTCCAGCATGACAATGCCACTAGCCATACTGCTCGTTCTGTGCGTGATTTCCTGCAAGACACGAATGTCAGTGTTCTGCCATGGTCAGCGAAGAGCCCGGTTCTCAATCCCATTAAGCACATCTGGGACCTGTTGGCTCAGATAGTGAGGGCTAGGGCCATTCCCCCCAGAAATGTCCGGGAACTTGCAGGTGCCTTGGTGGAAGAGTGGGGTAACATCTCACAGCAAGTCTGGTGCAGTCCATGAGGAGGAGATGCACTGCAGTACTTAATGCAGCTGGTGGCCACACCAGATACTGACTGTTACTTTTGATTTTGACCCCTCCCCTTTGTTTAGGGACACATTATTCCATTTCTGTTAGTCACATGTATATGGAACTTGTTCAGGTTATGTCTCAGATGTTTGAATCTTGTTATGTTCATACAAATATTTACACAGTTTGCTGAAAAGTTTGCTGAAAATAAACGCAGTTGACAGAGGACGTTTCTTTTTTTACTGAGTTTAGTTTCCGACCGTGGTCCCCAATTCAAGTCACGGGTCTGGAAAGCCTTCATGGAGAAGCTGGAGGCCATGGTCAGCCTCACATCTGGGTACTGGCCTCAGTGTAACGGGCAGGTGGAGAGGACCAACCAGGAGCGGTGTAGGTTCATAAGGAGTCACTGCCAGGAACGGCAGGGGGAGTGGCCCGGTTCCTTCCCTGGGTGGAATAGGCTCAACTCAACGTCACTCCTACAGCGGGCTTACTCCCTTCCAGTGTGTCCTGGAATATCAGCCGTGTGGAACATCGCCCACGGGAGGCTCCAGCGTGCCGTCCGTTGTCAGAAGGATCAGGCGGACCGCCACCGCAGTGAGGCTCCCGTGTTCCATTCTGGTGATCTCATCTGGCTCTCCACCAGGAATCTTCCACTCCCTCTCCCCTGCCGGAAGTTGAGCCTCCGATTTGTGGGGCCTTCAAGGTCCTCCGGAGGGTCAATGAGGTGACCTATCGGATATAACTACCTGTCAACTACCGGATCTCACCCTCCTCACTCTCATGTTTCCCTCCTCAGGCCGGTGGACCCCTGCCTATGCTGTTTGGCTTCCGTCTGGCCACTCTACCATAAAGGCCTGATTGGTGGAGTGCTGCAGAGATGGTTGACCTTCTGGAAGGTTCTCCCATCTACACAGAGGAACTCTGAAGCTCCCCCCGATTTCTCAGTTTGGTCGGGCGGCCAGCTCTAGGGAGAGTTTTGGTGGTTCCCAACTTCTTCTATTTAAGAATGATGGAGGCCACTGTGTTCTTGGGGACCTTCAATGCTTCCCAGATCTGTGCTTCGACACAATCCTGTCTCGGAGCTCTACGGACAATTCCTTTGACCTCATGACATGGTTTTTGATCTGACATGAACTGTCAACTATGGGACCTTATATAGACAGGTGTGTGCCTTTCCAAATCATGTCCAATCAATTGAATTTACCACCGGTGGACTCCAAGTTGTAGAAACATCTCAAGGATGGTCAATGGAAACAGGATGCACCTGAGCTCAATTTCAAGTCTAATAGCAAAGGGTCTGAATACTTATGTAAATAAGGTATTTCTGTTTTTTTATTTGTAATAAATTTGCAAACATTTCTTAACCTGTTTTCGCTTTGTCATTATGGGGTATTGTTGTAAATTGATTATTAAAAATGTGTATTGAATACATTTTACAATAAGGATGTAACATAACTACATTTGGAAAAAGGGAAGGGAGCTGAATACTTTCCGAATGCACTGTATTTCCTATTTAACAAAACTGTATGAATATAAATATAGATTTTTTTCTAAATAAAGTATAATCAATTTATAAAATGACTAACTATAAGATTTCACCTTCCTTATCACTGTAAAATATGTATTTGTATATTTAGTGTTAGAGAACATGTCTGTAAATCGATATCTGAATGTGCTACAGATTTATGCTGCGTTATGATGTAATGATTCCAGGCATATGCGTTGTTAGTGGCTGTGATGTAGGGTTCAGCCAGGAGTTGATGGACTGTCGGAAGAGCGAATGAAATGGAAGGAGTGACATCCCAGCTTCAAGTGGTGTCCGTTTTCCCATCCTGCTTCACACAGGCAGAAGATACCGTAAGTAACAGATAACATGATAAGTAATTGTTTTGCCTTTGTGGAAAAAGCTGAAAGGATTAATTCCCTTGATGATTTGAGAGTGTCCCTGCCATGCCCCACCTCTTCATCCCACAATAGAGAGCTACCTTGCACCAGGTAAACCTTTGATACTTTCCACCAATCGGGTGTGAGGAACAGCAGAAGAACAACAACTGTTATTCACCTCTGGGTGTGGTGGTCTCTTACTGTAGTGGAGGGCTGGAGGCCTTCTGGAACACGTTTTAACTGGAAGAAAGGACTGTGCATTGAAACTATTTATTGTGTTAGTCATTTAAAAAAAAATTGGTTTGAGTATGCAATATTGTAGTTCTTTCATCAACACATTATTAGGCTAATCCATTGTTGTCACTAAGAATCACCTGACATTAACCATAATATCTGAGCTCTAATTGATGGACACAGTAAACTATATAAAATGGGTCTATTTGCTTTTGTGCTAGTAAGGGAATAGTTTAATAATTAGCCAAACCAGATGTGTTTTTATTGTATTTTACATATAATATGCCATGTGAAGGACAAGTTCACAATTTTTTTATCATTGTAAAAGTGCAGTCTGGACTGTCAGGAGGCAGATATCTATCGAACTAGTGTGATTAGTGGATGCATCAGACCGATCATAAAAGAGCGAAGAGTTGTGTATTCCAGCGAAAAAAATCTGTAAATCCTAAAGCTACAAGAATGTTTTCCCCCACCCACAGGCATACTCCAAAGACCCATTTACTCAAGACAACGACGTTCTACCTGTTGAGCGGGCTAAACCTCTGCGTAAAACGAATTAATCCAAGATAAATCTACAGAAAAAAAAGAAGTGATTTATGAACAAAAGCACAAACAACGGATTAACATTTGTTAAGTAAGTGAAATGTAGGCTATCTATTTAAAAAAAAATGTAATCTGTTACTTACTTTTGGTGTGTGAATGAGTGGAGCATGGGGTGTAGGCATTTGTATTGTTTTATTGCGTTGATGTTGAATTGTAGCCTACGTTTTAACATGCGTCACCTATTCAATTGAGGTTGTTTGACAAAATTCGGAGATTTACCGTACATTGTACCAACGTATCATAAAAGTTTATACAGCCACCTGAAAATGCGCAATAGAAGAGGTTATGAGTAAAAGCTAGTTTGATGAAAATCCATGGTGCCTGTACGTTGAACTGTATCCATTCCTTTTTTGGGGATAATGTTGGAACAGTTCACATTGGCTTTATACCAACATGTAACAGCAGGCATGAGCAATGAGGGGAACAGAGAAAAAAATAGAGAAAGATGATGGGCACTGATGTCCTTCCCTGTACAGCCAAACAGTAAACATCTGATTTATTAGGAAAATCATACTTATCCAATATCACAGACATCCCAACTGTTATAGCTAGGTCGGTGTGTGGTAAATCAAGTTAAACCAATACCTACTATAGCAGCATATGCCTTCATTTGCATTCCCACCTTGCTCAATTGTAATTTCCCCCCCAAAATTCGAATTGATCAATTGCCACATTTACAATGCATTCGGAAAGTATTCAGACACCTTGACTTTTTCCACATTTTGTTATGTTACAGCCTTATTCTAAAATGTATTACATGAAATACCCCATAATGACAAAACAGGTTTTTAGAAATGTTTGCAAATGTATTACAAATAAATACCTGATTTACAAACGGTACCAGTCAAAAGTTTGGACACACCTACTCATTCCAGGGGTTTTCTTTATTTTTACTCATTTCTACATAAAGTCACCGAAAGACTCTCAGACCATGAGCAACAAGATTCTCTGGTCTGATGAAACCAAGATTGAACTCTTTGGCCTGAATGCCAAGCATCATGCCTGGAAGAAACCTGGCACCATCCCTACAGTGAAGCATGGTGGTGGCAGTTTTTCAGCGGCAGGGACTGGGAGACTATTCAGGATCAAGGGAAAGATGAATGGAGCAAAGTACAGAGAGATCCTTGATGAAAACCTGCTCCAGAGTGCTCAGGATCTCAGACTGGGGTGAAGGTTCACCTTCCAACAGGACAACGTCCCAAAGCACACAGCCAAGACAACGCAGGAGTGACTTCAGGACAAGTCTCAATGTCCTTGAGTGGGCCAGCCAGAGCCCGGACTTGAACCCGATCGAACATCTCTGGAAAGACCTGAAAATAGCCCCATCCAACCTGACAGAACTTGAGAAGATCTGCAGAGAAGAATGGGAGAAACTCCCCAAATACGGGTGTGCAGAGGTGCGTCAGAGGTGCTTCAACAAAGTACTGAGTAAAGGGTCTGAATACTTATCTAAATGTGATATTATTATTTTATTTTTTATAAATGTGCAAACATTTCTAAAAACCTGTTTTTGCTTTGTCATTATGGGGTATTGTGTGTAGATTGAGGGGGGGGGATTGGTTTAATCCATTTTAGAATACGGCTGTAACGTAACAAAATGTGGAAGAATTCAAAAGGTCTGAATACTTTCCGAATGCACTGTACCTGTGTGTAAACCTTTTGGTTGTGTAAACCTTCTCAGGTAAATATTACAAGGATAAAAGGTGATCTTTGTTGACAAAGTTCACTTTATATGCATGTCAACATGTGGGATATGTGGAAATATACTCATGACAAATCTATTGAAAAGGGGAAACAAAATGCCAGTGCATTCAAGTTAATTTCTCAAAAAATAGAGATTATACTTCTGGTTTCTATAAAAGGCACATCAAAGTAATAGCCCTACACCCAACAATCTTTAAGTGTTTGTGAAATTAATTCATACCATACCATATATTGATGCCTCTCTCCCCCATCGTCTCTTTTATCTACTCAGGTTGCTCCAGTAATCCATAGTAATCAAACTAAAGAAAGCTCATTCTAAAAAGGTGGGCTGTCAACATCCAGCCCCAATCATGGATTGGAAAACCTTCCAAGCCCTCCTGAGTGGGGTGAATAAGTACTCCACTGCGTTCGGCCGTATCTGGCTCTCTGTGGTGTTTGTGTTCAGGGTAATGGTGTACGTGGTGGCGGCAGAACGCGTGTGGGGCGATGAGCAGAAGGACTTTGACTGCAACACCAAGCAGCCCGGCTGTGCTAACGTCTGCTACGACCACTACTTCCCCATCTCCCACATCCGCCTGTGGGCCCTGCAGCTCATCTTCGTCACCTGCCCCTCCTTGATGGTGGTGATGCATGTGGCGTATCGCGAGGAACGTGAGCGCAAGTACCACGCCAAGCATGGCAACAAGGCCAAGCTGTACGAGAACACAGGCAAAAAGCACGGCGGCCTCTGGTGGACCTACCTGCTCAGCCTCTTCGTCAAGACAGGCATCGAGATCTCCTTCCTCTACATCCTCCACAAAATCTATGACAGCTTCTACCTGCCCAGGCTGGTCAAGTGTGAGGTCAGCCCCTGCCCCAATCAGGTGGACTGCTACATCGGCCACCCCACAGAGAAGAAGGTCTTCACCTACTTCATGGTGGGCGCCTCGGCCCTCTGCATCGTGCTCAACGTCTGTGAGATCATCTACCTCGTCTCCAAGGGCATCGCTCGCAAAGCACAAAAGATGAAGAGAAGAGAGCGCACCTTGGCCTTGCATGAACTTTACAACAAGGAGAATTCCTGCAGCGACTGCAGCACTCTACCTATGTCTCGGCTGGAGAAACAATCCTTAAATCCCCAGGTTCCAGGCCACCTACAAGCCACCTTACCGGCTCATATGCATGCTTCTGCCCCTAACCTGTCCTAGAGTGGATGTCCACTCTATCCCAAGACTGAACCAAACATGAAGGCCTATGGAGCCAGGCCTCACCTTATTGGTCAAGCCTGTATGAGAGACAGACTTTTCTGTCTCTACTGCCCTACTGCAAGCCTGTCGTGAGCCACATTCCATTTTATACAACTAAACTCTTACTGCCAGACTGAATAACCAACCCTTCCAACCCATTTCCCTTTACTATCAACGTTTCCCTTTCAATGCAACATAGCGAAACAAAATGAACTATTTAAGAGTTAGCATGCAAAACTACTGTCACTATGCAATACATTTTTTGTAGGTAAAACGCATCGGAGTAGGATTGTATTGACACGCATGACTCAGACCGTACTCAAATCAAATCAAATTTATTTATATAGCCCTTCGTACATCAGCTGATATCTCAAAGTGCTGTACAGAAACCCAGCCTAAAACCCCAAACAGCAAGCAATGCAGGTGTAGAAGCACGGTGGCTAGGAAAAACTCCCTAGAAAGGCCAAAACCTAGGAAGAAACCTTGAGAGGAACCAGGCTATGTGGGGTGGCCAGTCCTCTTCTGGCTGTGCCGGGTGGAGATTATAACAGAACATGGCCAAGATGTTGAAATGTTCATAAATGACCAGCATGGTCGTATAATAATAAGGCAGAACAGTTGAAACTGGAGCAGCAGCACGGCCAGGTGGACTGGGGACAGCAAGGAGTCATCATGTCAGGTAGTCCTGGGGCATGGTCCTAGGGCTCAGGTCCTTCGAGAGAGAGAAAGAAAGAGAGAATTAGAGAGAGCATATGTGGGGTGGCCAGTCCTCTTCTGGCTGTGCTGGGTGGAGATTATAACAGAACATGGCCAAGATGTTCAAATGTTCATAAATTACCAGCATGGTCGAATAATAATAAGGCAGAACAGTTGAAACTGGAGCAGCAGCACGGCCAGGTGGACTGGGGACAGCAAGGAGTCATCATGTCAGGTAGTCCTGGGGCATGGTCCTAGGGCTCAGGTCCTCCGAGAGAGAGAAAGAGAGAATTAGAGAACGCACACTTAGATTCACACAGGACACCGAATAGGACAGGAGAGGTACTCCAGGTACTCTACACAGACCGGTGTGGCATAACCAATCAGAGCTGCAGTAGGCCTATTTATGAAATTAGGCCTGCGGTGTGGTGTATGGCCAATATACATCGTGCATAAGAAGGGCTGTTCTTAGGCACGACGCAATGCGGACTGCCTGGACACAGTCCTTAGCCGTGATATATTTGCCATATACCACAAACCCCCGAAGTGCCTTATTGCTATTATAAACCACAGCTTTCAGCCAGTCAGCATTCAGAGCTCAAACCACCCAGTTTATAAATGCAAATTGATCATTGCCATGTATGGATCTGTGCCATTCGCTTTGAACTTGACTGTGTTTACAGCATGAGCGGTCGTGAGTAGATGCGCTTTTTTATTTATCAAAGCGAGAGCTGCTTGTAGCCACATGTGCACATTTTGTTCATATCCTTTGCTAGTTAGTGAGTTATTAGCCCAGTTATAAATCATTTGTAGTCAGCAATGGGGGAGTGATTGCTTCATACAAGAGCACAAAACGTGTACATTTCTTTGAAAATACGAGTGGAGTATGAGCTTTTTTTTGTTGTCTTAAAGGGGCAGTGTTGTATTTTGAGACAGGTTTGACTAAGCTAAGTAGCCAATAGGCAGCAGAGGGTAACATCATTTTTCTGATTCTCTGAAATAATGTTATGGGAATAATACTGCATGTTATTTTGTAAAGTGGTTTCTTACATCAAACAATACAATAACCTTTTGTAACAGTCACCTCATTGTCTGAAGGACAAGGTAATGTCAAGCCCTGCATGTTTTCTTTTAAGTCTCATGGAATGTAGGGCTACATTGAACATCACACATTGGCTGCTACTGTAGGGTGAATGATAGAACAGCTATTTCAATGTTAAAATGTTATGAGACGCACTTTCTCCATTGTTTTTGATGGTAGGCCACTCTGGTAGGCCTACATTATGATCAAATAGCCACAGTAGCCTTCTTGACCACCGTCTGAACCTGTAATTTAAAGTGGGTACAGCCTCAGCGTTCACATTAAACACACGCTGGAAGTTGCACAGAATTTTCACAAAACGGTCAAGTTTGCACTCAGCAGACATGAAATTTGCTCTGTGCCAAAAAATATTTGAGGGAACAGGTGGGAGGGCAAAGGGTGAAATGCTCAAGATTAGTCTAAACTGGACAGTGGCTTACCACTACTTGGTGATGGTGCACCAACATAATTAATCATTTATTTAGTTTTATTTAAAGCATGCATTCTAATAGAAGCTCCTCTACCATTGAATCACTTTTTAAATGGTTTTACTCTATTACAAGACTACATCTGCATGGTTCCTCTCATATTTATGTTGTAATGCCACAGATTGTCTTTGTTTGTACATGTTTGTACACAAATGTTCCTCATCCAAGGCCTATGTTGATTCAAATGAGAGACAAGGAATGCTGCTGTTTAATTTATCAAGTCCACGTATGCAAGTAAATGTTGGCATCTTGGAAAGCTGGAGCACAAAATCTGACTACAGAGAAAAGTGGATAAAACAGTGTTTCTCAGTGAACAATGGTGTGGACACCTGATAGCCTCACATTGTCAGGAACAGAACCTTCACAATCAGCATCAAACTTCTGTTTTGTGCATTATTTTTTATAAATAAAATATGAACATTTATTTTACTTTGGTATCATTCATATTACAGTAGTGGACTTCATTCCTGTTCCTGTTTCACTTTATCTGGAAAGTTACTCTTCAGGTAACTCGGTATTCAGTAATATTCGATATTTGGCCCCATTTCTGTCTGACTTAGCCTGAGTGACTAGATCAGAACATATCTAATCAGGACCTTAAAACAGCCCCATGTGACATACAGGACCAAGCCAGCAGCACAGGGCAATGAAGTCCTGTTTATACAGGATGTTTCATTCATTAATGAACACACATGCACAGAGAGTGAATAGATGTTCCCAACACAGTCTTGGTTTTTGGCATACCATTGCTTTAGGGTAAATTTTCATTTAGAAGTCAGAATTTCTCTGATGTTTATGTCCAAGTTATTGTTGGCTCATACATATCAACCAGGTAAGGACAACATTTTATTTGAATGTTTCTCTGGGACTCTGAAGTGTAAGCAAGCTAAAGGAATCTCAGTATAGCAGGTCCAGCTTCTCCGTCAGGTTCTCTGTCGCTTACTACTAGGTGTGGAAGACAAACACTGCCTGTTTGTTCTGTATCACTTGCTTTACATTAAGTGCAAAATCCCAACCTCTCAGAACATGACTCAGCCATTACCTCACACCACTGAGATGACGGTTAGGGTTCCATTCAATCAGTATCGCTTAAGCGTTACAGATTGTGTGATCTAAATTTTCGACTGAGCAGACATATGCGTTTACTGTGAATGCAGTCTCCGCTAACATGGGAACATTGCCTTTACATTTCTATCACGCTGTAACACTGAACTTCAGTGATACAGATTAAATCCAGCCCTTAGTCCATAGAAGACTCCGATTCGATTCCTGTACAGTACGTCCTATGGTTTACAAGTATCTCAATGGTACTGCCTTTGATTGGTTTTGGAGTGCCATGAATGAATTATTATATACAGTGGGGCAAAAAAGTATTTAGTCAGCCACCAATTGTGCAAGTTCTCCCACTTAAAAAGATGAGGCCTGTAATTTTCATCATAGGTACACTTCAACTATGACAGACAAAATGAGAGAAAAAAAATCCAGAAAATCACATTGTAGGATTTTAAATTAATTTATTTGCAAATTATGGTGGAAAATAAGTATTTGATCAATAACAAAAGTTCATCTCAATACTTTGTTATATACAATTTGTTGACAGAGGTCAAACATTTTCTGAAAGTCTTCACAAGGTTTTCACACACTGTTGCTGGTATTTTGGCCCATTCCTCCATGCAGATCTCCTCTAGAACAGTGATGTTTTGGGACTGTTGCTGGGCAACACGGACTTTCAACTCCCTCCAAAGATTTTCTATGGGGTTGAGATCTGGAGACTGGCGAGGCCACTCCAGGACCTTGAAATGCTTCTTACGAAGCCACTCCTTCGTTGCCCGGGCGGTGTGTTTGGGATCATTGTCATGCTGAAAGACCCAGCCACGTTTCATCTTCAATGCCCTTGCTGATGGAAGTAAGTTTTCACTCAAAATCTCACGATACATGGCCCCATTCATTCTTTCCTTTACACGGATCAGTCGTCCTGGTCCCTTTGCAGAAAAACAGCCCCAAAGCATGATGTTTCCACCCCCATGCTTAACAGTAGGTATGGTGTTCTTTAGATGCAACTCATTCTTTGTCCTCCAAACACGACGAGTTGAGTTTTTACCAAAAAGTTATATTTTGGTTTCATCTGACCATACGACATTCTCCCAATCTTCTTCTGGATCATCCAAATGCTCTCAAGCAAACTTCAGACGGGCCTGGACATGTACTGCCTTAAACAGGGGGACACGTCTGGCACTGCAGGATTTGAGTCCCTGGCGGTGTAGTGTGTTACTGATGGTAGGCTTTGTTACTTTGGTCCCAGCTCTCTGCAGGTCATTCACTAGGCCCCCCCGTGTGGTTCTGGGATTTTTGCTCACCGTTCTTGTGATTATTTTGACCCCACGGGGTGAGATCTTGCGTGGAGCCCCAGATCGAGGGAGATTATCAGTGGTCTTGTATGTCTTCCATTTCCTAATAATTGCTCCCACAGTTGATTTCTTCAAACCAAGCTACTTACCTATTGCAGAATCAGTCTTCCCAGCCTGGTGCAGGTCTACAATTTTGTTTCTGGTGTCCTTTGACAGCTCTTTGGTCTTGGCCATAGTGGAGTTTGGAGTGTGACTGTTTGAGGTTGTGGACAGGTGTCTTTTGTACTGATAACAAGTTCAAACAGGTGCCATTAATACAGGTAACGAGTAGAGGACAGAGGAGCCTAAAATAAGAAGTTGTGGGTTGTTCAGGGGCAGAACGGCAGCTTTTTACCTTGTCAGCTCAGGGATTCGATCTAGCAACATTTTGGTTACTGGCCCAATGCTCTAACCACTAGGCTACCTGCCGCAACCAATGTGGATTCCTCAACTAGTCTAGTGTTATAAACTCACCAGAACTCTAGGTGATTCATCTCTGTCCTGGTTGGGTAGGCAGTGTCATGCTTCATCATGTCATATTTCGGCTACACTTCCGTAGCTGTGTCACAGACACTGGCTGTGTAAATGCACAATGCCATTTGTTCAATTAAATATGCATAACACATTCATTAAAGAGTTTTTTATTTATTTAAATACAGCAAAGAATTTAACTTCCTTAGATTTATGATAAACCTTTCTAACAGCGTCATTTCAGAAGTGCAACCTTTTACAATAAATATTTACATTCACAAATGAGACACACCAAAACCAAGAATTAAACAGACGAAAACATTAAAATTCTATTCCAACTGCTGGAATGATGGACTTTACTGCCCTAATATGGTAGGTTTGCAAATCCCAAGTGGTTTTCAAGTAAGGATAGTCGGAAGATTTGGAAGATGACAACAAACATGACAACACAATGGCGAAATCCTGTGACTCCCTGTCCCATAATATAAATCAATTTGTTGATTCTCATCAATAGATCTGTTTTCTATTCCACTCTGCAAACATCAAGGTCTGTTTTAGATACCTACTGCAATATACTGGCATTACTCATCCCTTAGCCACAGTTCCAACAGCTGGCTGAACATGAAGATTGACAAATAAGGACAAGGCACCAGGTGTATGGAGGACATGAGAAGAATGAGAAGGCACCACTTGAGCAAGGCTTTCCAACTATTTGGATGTTTTCATTTATAAGAAAGGTACTTGACTTATATCAAATAACGGAACACACACAGTTCTTACAACCGCTTTTACCTACAGCTAAATAAAAGTATTTTACACCTAAGTGGCACAGGTGTGTGTGTGCCTTGCCTTGGTAATGCCTTCTGGCTATGTCTGTAGGTATCATTTGTGACATCCCTCTTATAGGCCTTCGTAGAGCCAGGTTCAGAGTTTGCAGGTTGCCTGGGCCACTTTAGAGCTAGTCTTTCTGTTCAGGGAACGACAGATGAACGCTCCAGCATCCATCAGCTTGGGCAGGTCCACTCCCTTAGACAGAGGGAGAAGGAGGACAACAGAGTCACACACTGAAACAGGGAACTTTACATGTGTACTGACCAGTTTAAAAAGGGAACTGGGACTCCTCCAGGTCAAACGTGTTGTGTTAAAAGTAAACACTGAAGACAATTCATTTTTCAATACACAGGAAGTAGAACATTTTCTCGTAACAGATTGCCAGACTATTGGACTGAGGGGGGAAGTGAAAGAGGGAGACTGATAAAGAAAGAGTGGGAAGAGGTGAATTCTCACCGTCTGAATGCCGAGTCCATGCAGCATGTACACCACATCCTCTGTGGCCACATTCCCAGAAGCCCCTTGTGCATATGGACACCCGCCCAGGCCAGCCACAGATGAGTCCACAACGCTGATGCCCATCTGCAAAAACAAACAACATCTTCATGCCAAAAGTATTGCAGTACTTTTTATACACCAAATCAGAGGAGTCCTCTATATTGCACTCAGTTTCAGGTCTTACTGTGCAGTACCTGCAGGGCGATGAGGATGTTGGCCAGAGCCTGACCATAGGTGTCATGGCAGTGGACTGCCAAGGCGTCAACAGGCACCTCCCTGCTCACTGCCTCCAGCAACTCAGCCATGCCGCCCGGTGTACCCACACCTATGGTGTCGCCCAGAGAGATCTCATAGCAACCCATGGAATACAGACGCTTGGCTACCTGCATTAGAGAAAGCAACAGGTGAAATCTTCAAGCAGGTTTAAACCTCTACGACACTGTTAATAACATCTATTTGGAGTATAATTACATTTATATGGGAAGATGAAGAGACAGTTCTCAGTGCCAAGTAATAGAATGCTGGGCTTGGTCTGAGTCAGAGGAACTCACCTGAGCCACTTTGTCTGGTGACACCTGGCCCTCATATGGGCATCCCAGCACACATGACACATACCTGAGGGAACAGAGCAAGGAGGTGAGACTGATGCCCTGGAGTCAAACAACATGACGTCTTAGAGAACTGTAAACAACCCTACAGCATTTGACAGACTTTCCCATTGAAAATCACGACCGCTCCCATTTTCTTCCTCTGCCTCTCCCTATGTCTGTCTGTCAATCTTACCCTCTGACTCGCACACCGGCCTCTTTGGCTGCTTTGGTGACCTCCTCAAAGCGCTGCAGGCTCTCATCCACAGAGCAGTTGATGTTCTTCTTACTAAACAGCTCAGAAGCAGCGCCAAATATGGCCACCTCTGCTGCTCCTGCCTTCACCTGAGAAAATAACCAGCAACATACTTGCTCAATACCTACAGTCTAAAAATACCACAGTGCTTACAATGGTTTCATAATTAGCTTTGATGGAATTATTACGTTACTGAGTTACATGAGTTACTCAAACATCTCTGTGTTTCTGTTATGTGTCTATTTGATGTTGAGGTGACACAGTAAGCACAGTAAACAGGTGCATGGAGCCAATCAGAGGTATGTACAGCTGCCTGGAAGCCCTTGAGGTTGGGGGTCAGTACGGGATAGGACACACCAGGCCGTCTGTTGATCCCCTTCATCACCTCTACCTGGTCGGCCATCTGTCAATCAGGAGGGACAGGACACATCACAAATGATGCAATTGCAACTATTTTCATAGTTGAATGAATACAGTATCCATAATACACATCTGTAAAGCAAACTATGGTCGTCACATGGACACCGATATTCAGTGATGATCTGGAATATACAATGTGAAAGGACATGTTGTTGAGTAAACAAAACACTCTAGTAAGCTCACCTGTGGGACCCATTCTGGAGAGACAAAGCTTGTGGCTTCAATGACAGGAAGGCCTGCCTCTGAGAGCATGTCAATCAGGTGAATCTTAACTTCAGTAGGGACAAGAGTCTAACAGGGACAGTAGGAGAGAGACATGAGTTATGACAATAACATCTGCAACAGGTGACTTTTGACACAGTTCCCCAGAACTGTAAAAATACTTCCTGGTTCCTCATGAGTTTGAGCGACGCCCACCCAGCCACACCTGCTCTATTCAATGCACCACAAAAAAATATGTAATTCACCGGTGGACTCAGCAAAAAAAAGCATAAAATCCTAATAATGTGGAATACTACTACACCTTTTCATTCTGAAGACCATCTCTGGGTCCAACCTCCACTATCTTTACCCTCTGTGGGAGAGCCTTCCCTGCAGATGCACCAACCTGAACCTGTCAACAACAGAGGTAAGTGTGAGACAGTACACGTACACGTAGCTAACTACAAGTAAACACACATACACGCACCACATTATGGCTATGACATTGCTCGTTATACCAAAATAGAGTATTTCACACACATTTTAACCAACAGTTAGCTAGTACTGTAGTAATCTTAGCTAGCTAAATTAGGGTAATAACAGGCACTTGTGTTTATCAAATAAAAAAATTATTTAAAAAAACAAGCCACTGCACTGGAGAGACGTTGAAGAAAGAAAACACACGGACTTACTGATTTCGCCACTGCTGCTGAACAACTGAAGGATAAACATTGATGACCCATTCTAGAACCAAAGGTGCTTCTGTTGACAAATCTCATGACAGCCGCCATGTTCGTCCAGCCTTAGCAGTGACGTAAATTTCTTCTTTGGGATTGGGTTGGCAGATAGCATCCAACTTTAACGTGCATACACCGCCACCTACTGTACTGAAGTGTGAGGCCAGCCCCGGCCTACCTACGTTAAATTATCTTCATTATTCCTGTTCTTAGGAAAAAAATGCGCCACCAACTAACCCTACACCTATATACCACTATTTCCTAAACATTCTAATCACCACCCCATTACGTCTTCTGCAGTAATGTCTCATACACCCAGGTTATTCTCTGCAGTTAACTCACTACCCCATTCCACTACTTTGACCCTATCTACTCCTGCACCATGCCAATGGCCTGGGAGGACGGGACACCACCACTCAACACACCCTGTAACTCTTCTGAAGTCAAATCTCGTATACTCTCAGGATTCCTCACCTTTTGACCCATCCTACTGTACTTTCTTCACTGCATCAGCATACAACAATTTCTTCTGCTGGTACTCTACTCCACAAAAAAAGTAGTACATTACTGCCACCTACTGACCAGCCCAGATATAGCCTACATTTGCACCAGGTGTAAAGTTGACTTGAAACACCTCAAATTGTTTTGAAAAGGATATTGGAAAGCGAAGTTACATCATGAACGGGAGTGACTGTAGTGTCTTTAACTTTAATGTTTTATTCTATCTCGTAACCTTTATTTTGACTTTGGTTCAAATGGTTTACAACATTATAAAACATTTGTGAGCCGCAATATGAGAACAGCCGCAATATGGCCCTAGACTCCACCATAGATAATCAAACTCAAATTGAAAGACATTTCCTGATGAATCAATAAAACAAAGTCAACTTGGAATTCTTATAAAAATATAAATTTTATGTGTGTAAAATAAGTATAAAAGATAATAAATAAACATGAATGATACATCAACAATAATCATGGTCAAAATAATGTGTAGTAATTCATTTGTAAATAAAAACAAACAATTAATAGTAAACAATTAAGAGTAAAACATTCTCTACACAAAAACGTGCAAACACTGTCCACTGTAGTTGACTTAACATGAAAGGCATTGGCAAACATATATAAACACCACTGACTTCCCTTTGACGTCCCTTAAAATCCTCACTAACATCAAAAGGTGTGAGGAGTATTTGGCTGGAAATAATATTGTTAATATTAATGTTAATATTCTTGATGCAAAGAAAGATGAAAGCTGACAAACAAAATGGTAACATTGTACATTGAATATCAAACACTTTTTCTTTTCATATTAAACTGAAAATACAAGCTTGAAAACATCTTGTTCAGAATAAAAGCAGTCTATTATATTACAAATTCTAATATTTACAGTTATAAACAATTATTATTCAACATAACTTTCTCCAATGAATAGTCATTAAAAATGTGGATGCTTATTTATATATAATCACTGACAATAAACGTTGAGAAATATAGCAGACACTCATACACAAAAGTGCCCAAGCAAGCAAGCACACAAGCACACACGCACACACACACACACACTTTCACTGAAGCTCCTCATCGCTGTCTTCCACTTCCTGGATGATAAGGTCAGCTCCTGAGTCTTCTGCCAGGTCGTCATCATCGGTTACCAGCCAACTCCTCTGTGTGTCTCCATCCTCCTCCTCCCCGTCCACCCCCAGCAACAGGGCAGGCTCCTCGCTAGCCCCCTCCAGGCCATCGATAGGCAGATCCTCACAGCCCGTCTCCTGGATGCACTCAGTACACATTCGGTAGCGCCGCAAGCCCTCACACACTACCCGCCCACTTTGCTCTGTCACCTGACGCTTACACTTCCTGCACACCAGCTTCCTGGCCTGATGGATCTGTAGAGCATCAATCAGGGAAACAAATTGAGAAATTATACAGGAAAAACACTAATAGAATGTCTACACCTGTAAATCTGCCCACCATGTTTTAGCCCTAGATGACTCACCGTCTCAAAGTGGCTGCGAAGGTGCTCCAGGCGGGTGAAGCGTTTGTTGCAGGCCTGGCAGGGATACGGCCGCTCGCCCGTGTGACAGCGCAGGTGCCTCTTCAGGTCTGCCTTCCTCTTGACCGTGTGAGTGCAGAACGGGCACTTGAAGCGCATGGAGGGGTTAGGGTCTAAAGTGAGATTAGGGGGACATTAATTAGAACCTGTTTTAACCCTAAGAACCTAATAATTAGTAAGGGTCAATAATAATATCACCGCACTCACCTTTGTTAAAGAGTCCCACAACACCCACAATGGTAGGTAGAGTGGCATACAGTTCGTCTGCCTTCTGTGCCGTTTGTGACCGGGCCTCTTGTATGGCCAGGGCCTCATCTGTTGAGGAGCGCATGCAGTAGTGTTTCCTCTTGCCAGCCCCTTTCCGTCTGCGCTCCGCACGAGGCCGGGCAAACTGGGGCTCCTCTGCATCCGGCAGCACCTCCACCTCAGGGCTGTGCTGCTGGCTGGGCTGAGGGGAGCTGAGATCCTGCTTCAGGACTGCAGCATCCAGGTCCAACTCCTTCACCAGGTACCTGGAGGACTGGGGCCTGGAGCTGTCGTGGGTCCAGAGGGCAGAGGGAGGGCTGGTGGAGGTGGCTGCTTGGTGGTCTATGGCGTTGTCCTCCCTACCCGCCTGAGGATAGCTGTTCTCAGACAAGCTGAGGTAGCGGACATCATCCTCTTTGGCACTGATCTCCAGGGAGGACTTGATGAAGTCCTTGCAGTAGCTGATGACGTTGTTCATCTGCAGGTAGCTGGCAGCGGACATCACCTCGATCACATTGTGGCTGGAGAGGTCCAGCTGTCCAGAGTAGATGAAGTCCAGGATGACGGTGAACGTGTCAGGGCTAAAGACCTCGAAGGAGGTGCTGACCGGCTCAGCGTTGTCATCGGCCCCATGGGAAAGCAGCATACGGAAGTAGCCGCTGCTGCCGAAAAGGACATTGCGGTGGGCCTTGAAAAGCTGGCCCTCCACCAGAACGTTGCAGTCACAGAACAGCTCCTGACGCCTCTGATTATCCAACTGCTTCAGCAGATAGCTCTGGTGATCGGCTGTGATGTCCGTATGGTACCACCGCTGGGCCTGTCTGCAACACACAACAGACATATGTGACAGGTGAATATAATGTCACACAAAAATTATAATAAAGAGGAAAATGATTGAGACTGATCACATGATCTGGATTGTAAAATCATTCAACATACAAATATGAATTCACACCACCAGGATAAACTGAAATAAAAGTGAATTCAATTAATTATTTATGAAAACAATTATACACCCCAAAATGTGCAACTCTCATCCTCTTGTGTAACCATCACTGACTGCCTTTTGTTTTCTAGGTGGAGCCAATCCAACTCAATGATTTATATACACACTAGATGACTAGTGGGGCGCTGTGTTGAAGCCACTGTGCCTCTATCTTGGCACTCCCCCACTTTGTAAAAAAAAAAGCTATCGTAATTACTTTATTAATGTCTACATTAATTTTTGCAACATTAATTTTAATCCATACTTTTAAACTATATTATGTGAGCTAAACATACAAATAAAATAACTGTAAATGATGTTTTTTTTTTTAAATTCCTTTAAGGATTATATTTTTTAGATTACTAATGTTACTGTCCCCACCACAGCAAAAAAAAAGATGGACAAAAGTACATGTATTTAAGTCTTTGAAACATTTAATTGAAATACTGCAGTATTCCATTCATTCCTATGGAGGACTAGGCCTACTAGGGAGTGCCAATATGGCCGACTCGTGGCTTCAAAGCCTCTCAATGGCCAATACATAAATATACAATCCAGGGTTTATATACGCCATTGATCCAACTCTTCAGAGTCAGCCTACTAGTCCCCAACCTGCTCCGTGAGTGGTTGCCTCAGCCGTCAATCAAGCGCTTTATTATCTGAGGGGCTACACCCGACTCACTGACACCATCGGGTAACGAAACCCTGCAATCATCCCTCAGGAGAATATAAACCCTCACCAGAAAACTCTTCACAAATAGAAAATGACAGTAATGAGACATTATGAATGTGTGCTGCTCTCATACACAGTGGGTATATTTGCTTTGTGGATTTATTGTAGGTTTTGGTTGTTTAAAACCATGTCAAAATGTTCTCGTTTAGCCATGTATTTATCCCTAATTACTTATATCTAATTAGCTGATAACGTTTTTTTTTAAATCAGCATTTCAAAATAAATATATGGAATACACGAAGAGCTGCATGCAGCACTGCGCCCACTTAACGCCCGGTTGGAGTGGATACCCTAGAAATCAAAACAACGAACTAATTCCCTCCAATATATATAAATCAATATACCATTTAATTCAAAAGCATCTACGCATCCATATCTTAAAATTACTGTGAACAATAATAGGCTACTACAGCGCATCGAAATAAAATCGGGTAGCTTCAGTGCCTGTGCGCGAGCGCAGGAGAGACGCCCACTTACAGCTCCCGCACAATGGAATTACAGTAAAATAGAGATATTATGGTAGACTTCAATCGATCATGCACAAACAAATACGAATCATAGTTATATCCCAGGTGTCAACGGACCGCATCACCTTCACACCCGATTTTGGTTCCATTGATCACCCCTTTCATGCCCAAACTCCAGAGCTCAGTAGGCTATGAGCAGCGAAGAGAATTTCCGTGCTGCGGAACCTAGTGCATTTTCCTCAGGCGAGCGATGTCCGCAGGACCCGCTTACGCCCTATAGGCTAGACTGCTTACCCGCGCTCTCTGCTTCTGCCAATGCTCTACCCACGACAAAGGTATCGATACTCACAGGTGATTTGGTTCGCCCGTTGCCCGATATGCCAAATTCGCCCCCATCTCTGTCACCATTGCCATTTTATTTTATTTTTAGTTGGCAATTTTACTCCTTCTTTTACTGGTTCGGGGTACACATTCGCTCCACTTCCTGCTCAGCCCTAAAGACCGAAACCCGTTTATAGACCGAGAAAAAACAGCAGTGCTGACGTGGGTGTTTAACTGAGCGCCCGAGGGCGAAGGAGCCACTTAAAGTACAAGTGCCCCTTTTAGAGACTATACTCGCCTTTTTTGGCCTTGAAATGGGAAAGTATTGAAATAGTAACATTCCCAAAATACCTGATCCTCCTAATTTTTGTTTAAAACACAATTTGAACAGATTATTTGTTTCAAAAACATAGCCTATCCCATAGCCGCAGGAAGTATGGTGCTGAAGGTGCTGCAGCGGCCCCTGATAAATCAAAATTTAAAACAAATAATCAATAAAAATAACAAATAAATATTGTTCAACAAAATTTGTGAACTTGGCCTTTATTACTCCTGTATTTATACTCCTTTTATTACCGGGAGGCAGGGTAGCCTAGTGGTTAGAGCATTGGACTAGTAG
Source organism: Oncorhynchus kisutch (assembly GCF_002021735.2). NCBI lineage: Eukaryota > Metazoa > Chordata > Actinopteri > Salmoniformes > Salmonidae > Oncorhynchus > Oncorhynchus kisutch. The sequence goes on from NC_034180.2 coordinate 37,237,524, forward strand.
CCGGAAGGTTGCAAGTTCAAATCCCCGAGCTGACAAGGTACAAATCTGTTGTCCTGCCAGACAGTTAACCCACTGTTCCTAGGCTGTCATTGAAAATAAGAATTTGTTCTTAACTGACTTGCCTAGTTAAATAAATACAAGTATTAGCAAGAAATACTCTCCACCAACACATAAACTCTTACCAGGGTCACCAATGAAATCAAAACACAATTTCTTTATTTCCCCATTTTATGGCTATAGAGTCAACTATTAAATAATTACAGAACATGTCTATGACAATATGTATAAATGACAAGACAAACAGATAACAGGTATTTTTGATCTAAGCATTAGAGAATAGTCTTAGTGAAAGTAGCTATAAGGAATCAACAACATAATATTAAATCATTATGAAATATAAATCATTCATTTTGTCTTGAGGTCTCTTCATGTGTGAATGTGATATTTTTTTTTGCTTTGGCCCAGTAATTTAGGAGGAAGTGAAGAAGGTACTCAATGAGATTAACATCTCACGAAGACGGGCCGTTACTGGTGAATCCGGTTGGGTTTTTGGACTGCCAGCGCCACAGGTCCTTACCTTGGAAGACATTACCAGAGGCATGACATTATTACATTTTAGTCATTTAGCAGAAGATAATTTATCTTATCCAGAGTAACTTACAGGAGCAATTATGGTTACGTGCCTTGCTCAAGGACACATTGACAGTTTTTCACCTAATTGGCTCGGAGATTAGAACCAGCAACTTTTCAGTTACTGGCCCAACGCTCTAAACAGCTAGGCATCCTGCCGCCCCATATTATTATTATACATTATACATTATGCTCTATAGAATCAGGATTGTGCTGAGGACTGGGGCTGTCGTGGTGTGATGACAAATGATGTATAAACTCAGAGTAACAGTTACAGCAAGTGGTAGGTAGTTCAAAAAAGGTTTACTTACACATTCTCTCCAGGTTGAAGTCAGCTTTCCAACCCAGCTCTTTCTCAGCCAGACGGGGGTCAGCATAGCAGGACGCTACATCTCCTCCTCGTCGGGGGGCAATCAGGTACATGATCTGTGGCAAAGACAATCATAACAGTACAACCACCCCCACGTGAAATAGTTTGGTCTGAAATTAGCGGTCAGACAGGTATCACTTGAAGTAGCTGCTTTCTACACATGAAGACCTAAAAAGGATTCCATTTCCTGTAATTAAGAAGTAATACATATAAAATACAGGAATACTGATGGATGAAGGTTCTGAAGTTTTTAAAAGAGGGTCAAGTCACTCACCTCTATCCCTGAGGCCTTCTCCATAGCCTTTACCATCTGGAGCACAGAGTAACCCGTTCCTGTTCCTAAGTTATACACCTAGAGGGAGATGAGGGGAAAATGTAATGTTTCTATAAGACAATGGATGAGACAAGAGCAATTGTGAATGAATGAGGAAAGACAGGACACATGAAACATATAACAGTGGGGTCAGGTAAGCCAGCCTGTATACTGTACTTTGCATCCACAATTGTCCTTCAGTTTTTTGAGAGCAGCTATGTGTCCTTTGGCCAAATCCACAACATGGATGTAATCTCGCACCCCTAAAGAGAAGAAGGATTATTCACAATTTGATGCATTTCTGTAAAATAAATATGATTTGACATTTACCATCAGACAAGGTTATGACTGATTGATTGAAAACAGCATTGAATATCAATCAACCCTCTTTTTTCTTTAAGCATAAAGTCAGTCATCATTACCTGTTCCATCAATAGTGTCGTAGTCATTCCCAAACACATTGAGGTGTTTTCTTCTACCAATGGCAACCTAGGTTAGAGAAGAGAGAGCCACAGCACCTAAAGTTAAGTCAATTTCAAAGATTTTACCGAGTTACAGTTCATAAGGAAATCAGTCAATTTAATTCAATTCATTAGCCCCTAATCTATGGATTTCACATGACTGAGAATACAGATATGCATCTGTTGGTCACCGATACCTTAAAAGAAAATGGGCCTCACAATAGGCCTAAGGATCTCGTCATGGTATTTCTGTGCATTCAAATTGCCATTGATAAAATGCAATTGTGTTTGTTGTCTGTAGCTTATGCCTGCCCATACCATAACCCCCCTGATACCATGGGGGCACTCTGTTCACAACCTTGGCGTCAGCAAACCACTCGCAAAACACCACGCCATACACGTGGTCTGCGGTTGCGAGGCCGGTTGGATGTGCTGCCAAATTCTCTAAAACGAGGTTGTAGGTGGCATATGGGAGAGAAATTAACATTAAATCATCTGGCAACAGCTCTTCCTGAAGTCTCAAAAGTTGAGATATCTGTGGCATTGCGTACACGTGTAATGATCATGCTGTTTAATCAGCTTCTTGATATGCCACACCTGTCAGGTGGATTGATTATCTTGGCAAAGGAGAAATGCTCATTAACAGGGATGTAAACAAATTTGTGCACAACATTTGAGAGAAATAAGCTTTTTGTGCGTATGGAACATTTCTGGGTTATTTTATTTCAGCTCATGAAACATGGGACCAACACTTTACATGTTGCGTTTATATTTTTTGTTCAGAGTACAAAACTACATCCCGGTGAAAATAACAGAAATTAGAAAAGCAATAGTTCAAAGTGGGATACCACATCATTCATGGTGGATAAACATTATTTGTGGTTACCTGGGCGACATAGGGTAGCAGGTTGTTGGGGATGCCCTGAGGGTCTTCTCCGATGAGCCCAGAGGAGTGAGCCCCAATGGGGTTGAAATACCGCAGCAGCACCGAGTTCCAGTCCTGGGAATACATTAAGTAGTATGGGCATTATTATCATTATACACGTTGTTATACAAACTGTTATTCAGGACATCATGTCATGCATGGGATGTATGTGACAGATGGTCAGGGTGTGTGTTGAAGAATAGAGAGCCTGGGGTAGGTACAGTACCTTCTCTGCCTTACACTGGTCCATAATCATCTCCTCTATGAAGTACTTGGTCTTGCCATAGGGGTTGGTGCACCCCCCAACAGGGTGCTGTTCATCTATGGGAAGCCGCTGGGGGTCTCCATACACCGTGGCTGAGCTGCTGAAGACCAGATTGTGCACGCCATGAGTCTGCATCACCTGGGAGACATGCAGATGCACACACGACACACACACACGGACAGCAGCCGTTGAGACAGCAATCTAAAGCACACACGCTTAAGCATACAGACTAACATCCCGAGGTTGGTTGAGATTATTGCAAGCATCGTGTAAACATTAGTAGCTGGTCATAAATAAAAGACAATCAATACACACCGGCACCCATGCACTTAGGTAGCAGTTCTCGGAAAGCAGCCATTACAGAATAGGTCACTTCAAATGATGCAAGGCAAGCTGAGATTGGGGTGTTCTAACTTACCTCAAGCAAGTTCATGGTTGCAGTGAGGTTAACCTGATAGTACCTCAATGGCTGCTCAACTGACTCACCCACCGCTTTCAGACCAGCAAAATGCATTACAGCACTGAATGAATGCTGTTAAGACATTAAGACAGAGACAAACAAGTAAACACTTAATAAAGACAAAAGGTGAGTGATGTCTTGAGCAAAACTAATAATAGGGCCAGGAGCTGTCCCGGAACACATGACCTGAAGAGTAAAACTCTGGTGCCTAGTTAAAGCAAATGCATTGGAACACTGTTCAGCAGGGATGAGTGTAGTTTCTAACCTGTTTGAAAAGCTTCTCCAAGCCTGGGCGGTCCAGCAGGTCCAGCTCATGGAACTCAATGCTGGTGTCCAGGATCTTCTCTATCCTCCGCAGGCTCTCAGGGACATCTCCTTCTCCTCCATAAAACATCAGGATGTGGAACAATGATCAACACACATGCATGTGCACACACACAAACACACACACACACACACACACACACACACACACACACACACCTTTACTGTAACTGTTCTCACCCAAAACAAACAGTAACTGTCAAACAGATAACGTGCGTTACATCACTATCACTCTCAAAGTTACGCCGGGCAAACTAAGGACACTTACCTCGGACAGCATTGCTGAAGTTATCTATGACCACGGGGCAGAATCCTGCCTCAATCAGTTCCACCACACAGTGGCTGCCGATGTAGCCTCCTCCCCCAGTCACCAGGACCTTCTGTGCCATCCTGAATGCCTGCCTTACAAAGACAGAACACATCACACAACAGCAACACACATGACAACAACATTAGTGGACACAGCAACATACTAGAGACGTGTTCAGATCGACCTTATTGAAATCCTAAAGATCAATGTCTGACTAGAGCTTTGCAGGAAAAACAAATGCGGAGGAGCATGTTTTATGATGAACAACTCATGGTGTGATTATAGGAATGCACTAACCCTTAAGAGAGTTTATGTTCCCTGCTCATCTTGTGTAATTTCTCCCAGTGTACATACGTATAGATTGCATTTGATTACTGCTACAGTGCTATTTGGCTTGTTAAATCAGATTTGCCCCACCATTCTTAATTTCTTGTATTTTTTCCCATACATTTGAATTGTTTGACATTTTACTGCATTGTTAGGAGCTACACAGAACAAAAATATAAACCCAACGTAAAGTGTTGGTATTACAGACAGAGGAGTATTTCTGTCTGTAACAAAGCCCTTTCATGGAAAAAACTCATGATTGGCTGGGCCTGGCTCCCAAGTGCTGGGCCTATGCCCTCCTATGTTCCTATGGCGGAACCCCTGCCCAGTCGTGTGAAATCCCTAGATT